>NC_064809.1:82968241-83268241 GCF_023721935.1 Panthera uncia
AATAAAAAAGACAAAAAAAAAGTGGAGTTTCCCAAAAAGAAAAAAAAAGAAACGGATTTTTTTATTCTCTTCATTCTGTGTTTGTTTTCCCCCCCCCCCCCCCCCCCCCCGCCTTGAGTAATGTTTCTTTCAACTTTCACAGTAACAAAGAAAAATCCCAGTGTTGGGATGACTATGAGGTATATAGTCTAATTTCTCTAATTTGGAGCATAACTAAGAAGTGATTGGCCAAACTCTGGTGAGAGAGAATTTACTACGTCTTAGGGCAAATGTGCCTTTTTAGACAGCTCTGACAAGTTTTATATTAAGCTGAAATTCATCTCCTTGTGACTTCTACAGACAACAAAATTGTGCACTAAAGCCATCCTCTTGAACAGCTTGGTGTTCTCGTTTTGCATCTCTTCTCTAGATTGTTTAATACTTCCTCATACCCCTCCATATATTGGTTAGTGTGTTTTTGGCTACAAGAAATAGCAAACTTTGATGACAATAAGCTTAAACAGTATGGAGAGTCATTATTTCACATCATAGTAAGAGTTAGAATAGACTCTAGTGTTGGTTGATTCAGCTATTCAAGGATGATATCAGAGACTCACATTTTTTCTCCTTTTTTTTCTCCTATTTTCCTTAATGGTGTCTTCATGATTTGAGGCACGTAGGTGGTGCAGTCAGTTAAGCATCTGACCCTCGATTGCGGCTCAGGTCACGATCTCACAGTTTGTGAGTTCAAGCCTCGCGGCAGGCTCTGCACTGATTGCATGGAGCCTGCTTGGGATTCTGTCCCTCCTTCTCTTTGCCCCTTCCCCGCTGTGCTCTCTTTCTCTTTCTCTCTCAAAATAAACAAAAGAAATGGCGTCTTCATCATTAAGCTGGTAGGAAGATGGCATCTTTTCATATATCAGAGAAGATACGGATGAGAGATTGTCTTGTCATATATTGCTTTTCAGAATAATACAGAGATTAGCATGACTCCTATGCAAGGATGACGCACGCAAATTCACGAACCATTCCATATATTTTTTAAAAGAACAAGACACATGTCTCTACACCCCTTAGCAGGTTTCATGCCTCATTTAAAAAACTGGGCCTGAAGCAATTACTGGCAAGGGTGATGAAATTACCCTAACTGTCTTCAAAAACATTATCTGCTGTGAAATAAAGTCAATCACATTTCTACTGCACAAGGTTTTCATACACTTTTTGTTCTATTTTCTTCCTCAGCTCTATTGAGATATAACTGACATATAACATTGTATAAGTTTAAGGTGTAGAACATGTTTATTTGATGCACTTACATATTGCAAAACAATTACTGCTATAGCCGTTAGCTAATGCCTCCATCACATCAAATAATTACCCTTTCTTTTTTGTGATGAGAACATTTAGCATCTACTCTGTTCTTTATGCAGTTGATAACAAACTATGGGATTTTGACCCCTCTATATTGAAGGTCATTAATAAGTTGCTATTTTATGTTATCACCAAGTTGTATCTAATAGGAAAGGCTTCTGATAACACTTTGATATATACCAAGTAAGTAAATGAAAACTTTACTTTTTTATTAAGTAAAGAAGAGGTTAAGTAAAAGTAAAAAAAATGGGGGATGTCTTATTGAAACAAATGTTGATTTATTTGTATGTAACCTATACATATCCTTAGAGTATATCTTTGTATTTTGTGTAATTTGTAATTGTAGATTTATATTCATCATAGTGCATGAAAACTCCCACACACTCAAAAACAACCATTTTCATGTGTTGAACTATGTCATGAGCTTATCTGAAAGTATTGTTGGTTGTTCTGAAGCAAACATTGTACTTTTGTTTATTTGGTACAAATTTTTGTTGTTTTCGAGGGAAGAATGAACTGAGGCTTTTTAATATTTCTTTCTTTTCCACCGTGCTCATATTGGGTAGTAATTTAATGTATAAATGGTAAATACCTTGGATGAGACTCACCATATTCTGCAGAGTCAGATTACTAATCAATTTCTTCTTTAGAAAGATGAAAAAAGCAACAGCTAAAAATTTCTGAGACATACTGTCCTTTTTGGAAAATGTCAGTCCCCAGTTTAAATTCAATAGGAGTAATTTCAGGAGATTTCTCTGATGCAGTCCTTCTAAAATTTTGTCAGGGGGACAATACCTTGTTTATCCCCTGATTAATGTATTACTTTGAAAGAACAGCTGAGGAGATCTGATGTGTCAGTTCATTTAAATGCTGCCATTTTGCTTTTGTTGGAGGAGCACGGCAATCACCCTCACACCGCGATGAATAAGACCTTGGCAGTTGCTGCTGTAAACGTCTGATCAATCTTCATGCCTTAGGCAGACAAAGGGAGATGGGGAAAAAGGCAGGAGGAGGAGTTCCTTTATATCCATATTTCCCAGAACTCTCCTGACAGACTGTGCACCTTCTGATTTATGTTATGTGCAAAGTGAGCTAGAGAATGGCTCACATCATTTGCAGCTTAACTTCTCTGAAAGCTAAAAGACAGCAGCGTGAATCGTCAGCAAGTCAGACATATGGCCTTAACTCATCTGTGGAATAATCAATTGTCTACGTATGTGACAAAAAAATATGTATATATAAAATGTCTAATGTTAGCATTATTTTACTTTATGTGGTTTGATTTAACACGTTACCCTGGCCTTGAGGAATTTATTTTTTTTTTAATTTTTTTTAATGTTTATTTATTTTTGAGACAGAGAGAGACAGAGCACGAACGGGGGAGGGTCAGAGAGAGAGGGAGACACAGAATCGGGTCAGAGAGAGAGGGAGACACAGAATCGCAAGCAGGCTCCAGGCTCTGAGTGGTCAGCACAGAGCCTGACGCGGGGCTCAAACTCATGGACCGTGAGATCATGACCTGAGCCGAAGTCAGACGCTTAACTGACTGAGCCACCGAGGCGGCCCGAGGAATTTATTTCTTCAGACTCTCTTACCTTGGTCAGTGTCAGCACCATCTATCTGTCCAGTTGTTTGTGTTAAGAAACATGGAGCCCTTCTCGGCTCTTTCTGCTACTCAAAATATCTTCACTATATTTCTCAAGTCTTCCCCAAATCCTTGTCCTCTACCCCCATTTCCATAATGTCTGCTCTATTTTATTATCTCTAGTGTCATAATTTCTTTTTTTTAATGTTTATTTATTTTGGGGGGCGGGGAGAGAAAGAGCAGGGGCGGGGCAAGTAGAGAGGCAGAGGGGGGAGAGGCAAAGTGGGGGGAAGGGCAGAGAAAGAGGGGGACAGAGGATCTGAAGCACACTCTGTGCTGACAGCAGAGAGCCCAATGCAGGGCTCAAACTCACAAACTGTGACATCATGACCTGAGCCGAAGTCGGAAGCTTAACCGACAGAACTGCTTATTACATCCCTAGTGTAATAATTTCAACAATCTTTTTACAAGATGTTCTTCCCTCCAGTGTCCCCTCGATAACCAGTTCTTTACACTGTGGCAAAGTGAACATTTTCAAAGATAAACTTCATTATTTCATTTGCTTCTTTGTTTAACATCTCCAATCTCCACCCTCAACCCCAGAATCTCTTGTAGGGATAAGTACAAATAACATCCTTGTAATGCCCTCAAAATATGACTTCAGGCTAGTGTTCTGACCTCATGATTCTCACAGTGGCTTCCACCGGCTGCTGCTCCTTTCTAAACCTAGAAAATACATTGGATGAGACTCAACATAGAAGTCTCCTCCTACTTGTAACTTTCCCTTCTCTACATTTAGACGCAGTGAACACTCTGATTCTCTCTTTCCATAGCACTTTATATATTTCTATTAGAGATTTTTATTTCTTTGTAGGTATTTTATGATATTGCTTCTCTTTCTGTGTATAAGACAGATTGTGCTTTTTTCCAGCATCTCATAGCTAATTACTAGTAATCACTCTAACAAAGAAACCTGGTACCATTAAAATGAAAACAATAAAAGCTGATTCAAAAAAATTTTTTTAGGTATGCCCTGGGTGGCTCACTAATTTAAGCATCTGACTCTTGATTTTGCCCATGTCATGATCTAACAGTTTGTGAGTTCAAGCCCAGCATTGGGCTCTGCACTGGCAGCGTGGATCCTGCTTGGGGTTCTCTGTCTTCCTTTCTCTCTCTGTGCGCCCCCCCTCCTTTCAAAATAAATAAATAAAAACTTAAAAAATGTTTTTAATTCCCCAGAAAGGACATCTATATGCTTCTAGGCCTTGTGTAAATTCTTCAGTTATTTTTATGGACACCCTTCCCTTAAGTACTATCATTGGTTGAAAACAACTGAAAGATCCTTAATTGTAACTTAAGTTTTTAGTGCGTTTCCCAGTAAAGAGTAAGCACTCAAAAGACTTGTTAAATGGCTGACTCGAAGTATGCTTTCTAATTTAGTTGTTTCTTATAGGTCTGGCTTATCATTATCGTAGTTCCTCACTTTCTCAGCATGCTCCTTTGAACACTCTTGCAGAAATTCCCAATCATTTCAGGATTATGTAATCCAGAAACATCACTTTCTATTCCTCTTCCTCACTGTCATCTATTGACCAGCTGGCACTTACCTATTAGGCAGAATTTTAGCCCTAGACATCTTTTCCTTTAACCCAGATCTTGCCCGGATCCTATATTAATTCAATAATTATATAGCTAACTTCCTTTGAGCCTTGGAATTCCTACCTTTCTATTTTCTTGAGTGTTTTATCAGCTCCCGTCAATAATCTATTCATCCTTTTATTTCTTTCAGAGTATAAAAATACTCTGTATCCTCACATCTTCAAAACTACTCTTATGTCTTCAGCCCTGCACTAGCAGCAAGCCTCTTTCTCCTTCATGGTTAAGTCTCTAGAATGAGTTGTTTGCATTTCCTACATACTCTTCCTTGTCTATTTTTTCTCAAATGATGGCCATCTAGCCTCTGTCTTTATGACCTCAGTTTAATCATTTCAATGCTCTCTTTTGCTAAATTTGATGGGAAACGTTGTGTTCTTTTTCTCTTATTCTACATATGACAACATGTCTCGTCACTTTTTTGAAGTCTTGTTTGGGCTCTTTCATTGTATCTCTCTAATCGATTCTTCCGACATCTATTTAGACTTCTCTTCCTCTACCCACTCGTTAAATATTGGTGTTTTCCAGCATTCTGTCCCTGGTCTCTTCTTTTACTATTATCCTCGCACCATAGGGCCTTAACCAATGTCACAGTCATATTTGGAGGTTGTGCTCTGTGACTGGTGAGCCCTTGATATTCCACACATTGTCTTTAAGGGACTACATGCATTGTCTTTGGCGGAGGGTGTTCATGAATCCTGAGAACTTTCATTCAAAATAAATTGTGGTATATACATATGATGAAATATGATTCATCCTGAAAGAGGAGTGAAGTCATGATACATGCTATGACTTGGATGAACCTTGAACACATTATGCTAAATGAAAGAAGCCACAGTCAGAAGTTTACATATTGTAGGATTCCATTTATATGAACTATCCAAAATAGGTGCATCTATAGATTCATAAAGTAGAAAGTGGTCATCAGAGGCTGGAGAGAGGGGAAATTGTGAATGATTAATTAATTAAAAAAAATGTTTTCAGGTGATGAAAGGTTTTAGAGAGTGGTGATCGCACCTTGTGAATGTACTATATACCCCTGAATTATAAAATGGTGTTGTGTGAATTTTACCTTAAACATAAAAGTTCAGAGGATTTATTTCATAACCTCCACCAAAATAAGGGCCAAAGAATTTTTGTATTGGATTCTTTTTTTCCCAGTTTTATTGGGATATAACTGACAGATAACATTATATTAATTAAAGATATAGACTATAGTGATTTGATGTATGTTCCGAACTGTCAGCACAGACCCGAATGTGGGGCTCAGACTCAGAAACTGTGAGATCATGACCAGAGCTGAAACCAAGAGTCAGATGCTTAACCGACTGAGCCACCCAGGTGCCCCTATGATACAGTATTACTAACTGTAATCACCATGCTGTACCTTACCTCCCCAAAACTTATGTTAAAACTGGAAATTTATACCTTTTGATCACATTTACCCTTTTCACCTACCTCCTAACCCTCAACTCCAGCAGCCAGCAGTCTGTTCTCTGTGTCTGAGATTGTTTTTGTTTGTTTGTGTTTTTTTTTCTTAGATACCTCATAGAAGTAAGTTAATAAAGTACTTGTCTTCGTCTGTCAGACTTATTTCACTTAGCATAAGGCCCCTCAAGGTCCATCCATGTTGTTGCAAAGGCAGGATTTCTTTCATTTTTATGGCTGAATAAACTTCTATTGTGTACATATTCCCATTTTCTTTACACATTCACTTCTCAATGGATATTTAACATTATTTTCATGTCTTAGCTATTGTTATTAGTGCTGCAATAAATATGAGGGATGCAGGTATCTTTTAGAGATGACGATTTGATTTCCTTCAGATATACACTCAGGAATGGAATCTTTGAATCACACAGTAGTTCTGTTTTTAATTTTTAACATTCCATACTGTTTTTCATAATGGGCATATCAATTTACGTACCTACCAGTAGTGCACCAGAGTTCCTATTCTTCACACTTTGCCAACACGTATCTCTTGTCTTTTTGATTATTGCAGTTCTAACAGGGATAAGGTGATGTAACTATCTCATTATGATTTTGGTTTGCATTTCCTGATGATTAGTGATGTTGAGCACCTTTTTTAACCCACTCGTTGGATATTTGTATGTCTTCTTTGGAAAATATCTATACAGTTCCTCTGCCCATTTCTTAATCAGAATGTTTGATTTTTTTTGCTATAAGTTGTATGAGTTCTTTATGTAATTTGGATATTAACCTCCTGTCAGATATGTGACTTGCAAATATTTTTGCCCACATCTTTTCATTTTGTTAATGGTTTCCTTTGCCCTGCAGAAGCCTTTTAGTTTGATGTAGTCTCACCATTTATTTTTGCCTTTGGTGTTAAAGCCAAAAATCATTGCCAAGGCCTATATCAAGGAGCTTATTCCCTACATTTCTCCTAGGGAATTTTGTGCTCAGGTCTTACATTCAAATCTTTAATCTATTTGTCCTTTCCCTAGTTCCTTGAGGTGTATAGTTAGGTTGTTAATTTTTACTATTTCTTTTTTCTTTTTAAAAAAATTTTTAATGTTTGTTTTTGAGAGAGATCGAGAGAGACAGAGTACGAGCAGGGGAGGGGCAGAGAGATGGGAGACACAGAATCCAAAGCAGGCTCCAAGCTCCAAGCTTTCAGCACAGAGCCTAACTTGGGTGTCGAACACATAAACCGTGAGATCATGACCTGAGCTAAAATTGGACGCTTAACTGACTGAGTCCCCCAGGCACCCCTATTTTTTTTCTTAATGTTAGACTTTTATCACTTTGAACTTCCCTCCTTGGACTGATTTTGCTGTATCATGTACATGTTGATATGTTGTATTTCTACTTCATTTGCCTCAGATGTTTTTTATTTTTCTTTTAATTTTTTTTATACATGAAATTTATTGTCAAATTTGTTTCCATACAACACCCAGTGCTCATCCCAAAAGATGCCCTCTTCAATATCCATCATCTACCTTACCCTCCCTCCCACCCCGCATCAACCCTCAGTTTGTTCTCAGTTTTTAAGAGTCTCTTATGCTTTGGCTTTCTTCCACTCTAACCTCTTTTTTTTTTTTTCCTTCCCCTCCCCCCATGGGTTTCTGTTAAGTTTCTCAGGATACACATAACAGTGAAACCATATGGTATCTGTCTTTCTCTGTATGGCTTATTTCACTTAGCATCACATTGTCCAGTTCCATCCACGTTGCTGCAAAGGGCCATATTTCATTCTTTCTCATTGCCATGTAGTATTCCATTGTGTATATAAACCACAGTTTCTTTATCCATTCATCAGTTGATGGACATTTAGGCTCTTTCCACAATTTGGCTATTGTTGAGAGTGCTGCTATAAACTTTGGGATAAAAGTGCCCCTATGCATCAGTACTCCTGTATCCCTTGGGTAAATTCCTAGCAGTGCTACTGCTGGGTCATAGGGTAGGTCTATTTTTAATTTTTTTTTTTTTTTTAACATTTATTTATTTTTGAGACAGAGAGAGACAGAGCATGAACGGGGGAGGGTCAGAGAGAGAGAGGGAAACACAGAATCCGAAACAGGCTTCAGGCTCTGAGCAGTCAGCACAGAGCCCGACGCGGGGCTCGAACCCACGGACAGTGAGATCGTGACCTGAGCTGAAGTCGGACGCTTAACCGACTGAGCCACCCAGGCGCCCCTATTTTTAATTTTTTGAGGAACCTCCACACTGTTTTCCAGAGTGGCTGCACCAGTTTGCATTCCCACCAAGAGTGCAAGAGGGTTCCCGTTTCTCCACATCCTCTCTAGCATCTATAGTCTCCTGATTTGTTCATTTTGGCCACTCTGACTGGCATGAGGTGATATCTGACTGTGGTTTTGATTTGTATTTCCCTGATGAGAAGTGACGTTGAGCATCTTTTCATGTGCCTGTTGGCCATCTGGATGTCTTCTTTAGAGAAGTGTCTTCATGTTTTCTGCCCATTTCTTCACTGGATTATTTGTTTTTCGGGTGTGGAGTTTGGTGAGCTCTTTATAGATTTTGGATACTAGCCCTTTGTCTGATATGTCATTTGAAAATATCTTTTCCCATTCTGTTGGTTGCCTTTTAGTTTTGTTGATTGTTTCCTTTGCTGTACAGAAACTTTTTATCTTCATGAGGTCCCAATAGTTCATTTTTGCTTTTAATTCCCTTGCCTTTGGAGATGTGAAAGTAAGAAATTGCTGTGATTGAGGTCAGAGAGGTCTTTTCCTGCTTTCTCCTCTAGGGTTTTGGTGGTTTCCTGTCTCACATTCAGGTCCTTAATCCATTTTGAGTTTATTTTTGTGAATGGTGTAAGAAAGTTGTCTAGTTTCATTCTTCTGCATGTTGCTGTCCAGTTCTCCCAGCACCATTTGTTAAGAGACTGTCTTTTTTCCATTGGATATTCTTTCCTGCCTTGTCAAAGATTAGTTGGCCATATGTTTGTGGGTCTAGTTCTGGGGTTTCTATTCTATTCCATTGGTCTATGTGTCTGTTTTTGTGCCAATACCATGCTGTCTTGATGATTACAGCTTTGTAGTAGAGGCTAACGTCTGGGATTGTGATGCCTCCTGCTTTGGTCTTCTTCTTCAAAATTACTTTGGCTATTCAGGGCCTTTTGTGGTTCCATATGAATTTTAGGATTGCTTGTTCTAGCTTCAAGAAAAATGCTGGTGCAATTTTGATTAAGATTGCATTGAATGTGTAGATAGCTTTGGGTAGTATTGACATTTTAACAATATTTATTCTTCCAACCCATGAGCACGGAATGTTTTTCCATTTCTTTATATCTTCTTCAATTTCCTTCATGAACTTTCTATAGTTTTCAGCATACAGATCTTTTACATCTTTGGTTAGATTTATTCTTAGGTATTTTATGCTTCTTGGTGCAATTGTGAATGGGATCAGTTTTGTTATTTGTCTTTCTGTTGCTTCATTATTAGTGTATAAGAATGCCACTGATTTCTGTACATTGATTTTGTGTCCTGCAACTTTTCTGAATTCATGTATCAGTTGTAGCAGACTTTTGGTGGAGTCTATCGGATTTTCCATGTATAATATCATGTCATCCGCAAAAAGTGAAAGCTTGACTTCATCTTTGCCAATTTTGATGCTTTGATTTCCTTTTGTTGTCTGATTGCTGATGCTACAACTTCCAACACTATGTTAAACAACAGCGGTGAGAGTGGACATCCCTGTCACGTTCCTGATCTCAGGGGGAAAGCTCTCAGTTTTTCCCCGTTGAGGATGATGTTAGCTGTGGGCTTTTCATAAATGGCTTTTATGATGTTTAAGTATGTTCCTTCTATCCCAACTTTCTCGAGGGTTTTTATTAAGAAAGGTTGCTGAATTTTTTCAAATGCTTTTTCTGCATTGATTGACAGGATCATATGGTTCTTATCTTTTCTTTTATTAATGTGATGTATCACGTTGATCGATTTGCGAATGTTGAACCAGCCCTGCATCCCAGGAATGAATCCCACTTGATCATGGTGAATAATTCTTTTTATATGCTGTTGAATTCGATTTGCTAGTATCTTATTGAGAGTTTTTGCGTCCATATTCATCAGGGATATTGGCCTGTAGTTCTCTTTTTTTGCTGGGTGTCTGTCTGGTTTAGGAATCAAAGTAATACTGGCTTCATAGAATGAGTCTGGAAGTTTTCCTTCCCTTTCTATTTCTTGGAATAGCTTGAGAAGGATAGGTATTATCTCTGCTTTAAATGTCTGGTAGAATTCCCCAGGAAAGCCATCTGGTCCTGGACTCTTATTTATTGGGAGATTTGATAACTGATTCAATTTCTTCACTGGTTATGGATCTGTTCAAGCTTTCTATTTCCTCCAGTTTGAATTTTGGAAGTGTGTGGGTGTTTAGGAATTTGTCCATTTCTTCCAGGGTGTCCAGTTTGTTGGCATATATATAATTTTTCATAGTATTCCCTGAAAGTTGCTTGTATTTCTGAGGGATTGGTTGTAATAATTCCATTTTCATTCATGATTTTATCTATTTGGGTCATCTCCTTGTATTTCTGAGGGATTGGTTGTAATAATTCCATTTTCATTCATGATTTTATCTATTTGGGTCATCTCCCTTTTCTTTTTGAGAAGCCTGGCTAGAGGTTTGTCAATTTTGTTTATTTTTCAAAAAAACAACTCTTGGTTTTGTTGATCTGCTCTACAGTTTTTTTTAGATTCTATATTGTTTATTTCTGCTCTGATCTTTATTATTTCTCTTCTTCTACTGTGTTTAGGCTGTCTTTGTTGCTCTGCTTCTACTTCCTTAGGAGTGCCATTAGATTTTGTATTTGGGATTTTCTTGTTTCTTGAGATAGGCCTGGATTGCAATGTATTTTCCTCTCAGGACTGCCTTTGCTGCATCCCAAAACATTTGGATTTTTGTATTTTCATTTTCGTTTGTTTTCATATATTTTTTAATTTCTTCTCTAATTGCCTGGTTTACCCACTCATTCTTTAGTAGGGTGTTCTTTAACCTCCATGCTTTTGGAGGTTTTCCAGACTTTTTCCTGTGGTTGATTTCCAGCTTCATAGCATTGTGGTCTGAAAGTATGCATGGTATGATCTCAATTCTTGTATACTTATGAAGGGCTGTTTCGTGACCCAGTATGTGATCTATCTTGGAGAATGTTCCATATGCACTCGAGAAGAAAGTATATTCTGTTGCTTTGAGATGCAGAATTCTAAATATATCAGTCAAGTCCTTCTGATCCAACGTATCATTCAGGGCCCTTGTTTCTTTATTGACCATGTGTCTAGATGATCTATCCATTGTTGTAAGTGGGGTATTAAAGTCCCCTGCAATTACCACATTCTTGTCAATAAGGTTGCTTATGTTTATGAGCAATTATTTTATATATTTGTGGGCTCCTGTATTTGGCACATAGACATTTATAATTGTTAGTTCTTCTTGATGGATAGACCCTGTATTTATTATATAATGCCCTTCTTCATCTCTTGTTACAGCCTTTAATTTAAAGTCTAGTTTGTCTGATATAAGTATGGCTACTCCAGCTTTCTTTTGACTTCCAGTAGCATGATAAATATTTCTCCATCCCCTCACTTTCAATCTGAAAGTATCCTCAGGTCTAAAATGAGTCTCTTATAGACAGCAAATAGATGGGTCTTGGTTTTTTTTATCCATTCTGATACCGTGTGTCTTTTGGTTGGCGCATTTAGTCCATTTACGTTCAGTGTTATTATAGAAAGATATGGGTTTAGAGTCATTGTGATGTCTGTAGGTTTCATGCTTGTAGCGATGTCTCTGGTACTTTGTCTCACAGGATCCCCCTTAGGATCTCTTGTAGGGCTGGTTTAGTGGTGATGAATTCCTTCAGTTTTGTTTGTTTGGGAAGACTTTTATCGCTCCTTCTATTCTAAATGACACATTTGCTGGATAGAGGATTCTTGGCTGCATATTTTTTTCTGTTCATCACATTGAAGATTTCCTGCCATTCCTTTTTGGCCTGCCAAGTTTCAGTAGAGAGATCCATCACAAGTCTCTTCGGTCTCCCTTTATATGTTAGAGCACGTTTATCCCTAGCTGATTTCAGAATTTTCTCTTTATCCTTGTATTTTGCCAGTTTCACTATGGTATGTCGTGCATAAGATTGATTCAAGTTACATCTGAAAGGAGTTCTCTGTGCCTCTTGGATTCCAATGCCTTTTTCCTTCCCCAGATCAGGGAAGTTCTCAGCTATTATTTCTTCAACTACACCTTCAGCACCTTTCCCTCTCTCTTCCTCCTCTGGAATACCAATTAGGTGTAGATTATTTCTCTTTAGTGCATCACTTAGTTCTCTAATTTTCCCCTCATACTTCTGGATTTTTTTTATCTCTTTTTTCTCAGCTTCTTCTTTTTCCATAATTTTGTCTTCCAGTTCACCTATTCTCTCCTCTGCCTCTTCAATCCGAGCCATTGGTCGTCTCCATTTTATTTTGCAACTCGTTGATAGCATTTTTTAGCTCCTCCTGGCTGTTCCTTAGTCCCTTGATCTCTATAGCAAGAGATTCTCTGCTGTCCTCTATACTGTTTTCAAGCCCAGCGATTAATTTTATGACTATTATTCTAAATTCACTTTCTGTTATATTGTTTAAATCGTTTTTGATCAGTTCATTAGCTGTCATTATTTCCGGGACATTTTTTTGAGGGGAAATCTTCCGTTTTGTCATTTTGGATAGTCCCTGGAGTGGTGCGGAACTGTGGGGCACTTCCCCTGTGCTGTCTTGAATAACTTGCGTTGGTGGGTGGGGCCCCAGTCAGACCTGATGTCTGCCCCCAGCCCACCACTGGGGCCACAGTCAGACTGGTGTGTGCCTCCTCTTTCCCTCTCCTAGGGGCAGGATTCACTGTGGGGTGGAGTGGCCCTTCTGGGCTACTTGCACACTGCCAGGCTTGTGGTGCTGGGGGTCTGGCGTATTAGCTGGGGTGGATCAGCAAGGTGCATGGGGGCAGTAGGGGCAGGCTCAGCTTGCTTTTCCTTCTGTGATCAACTTCGGGAGGGGCCCTGCAGCACCGGGAGGGAGTCAGACCCACCGAGGGAGGGATGGATCCGCAGAAGCACAGCGTTGGGTGTTTGCATGGTGCAAGCAAGTTCCCTGGCAGGAACTGGTTCCCTTTGGGATTTTGGCTGGGGAATGGGCAAGGGAGATGGCGTTGGCGAGCCCCTTTGTTCCCTGCCAAGCTGCGCTCTGTCGTCCGGGGCTCAACAACTGTCCCTCCCGTTGTCCTCCAGCCCTCTGGCTCTCCGAGCAGAGCTGTTAGCTTATAACATTCCAGATGTTAAGTCCCGCTTGCTGTCCGAACACACTCTGTCCAGCCCCTCCGCTTTTGCAAGCCAGACTGGGGCCCTCTGCTTGGCCGGCAGGCCGCCCCTCACCCCTGGCTCCCTCCCGCCAGTCCATGTAGCGCGCACCGCCTCTCTGCCCTTCCTACCCTCTTCCGTGGGCCTCTCTTCTGCACTTGGCTCCGGAGACTCCGTTCTGCTAGTCTTCTGGCAGTTTTCTGGGTTATTTAGGCATGTGTGGGTGGAATCTAAGTTATCCCCAGGAGGCGCGGTAAGCCCAGCGTCCTCCTACACCGCCATCTTCCCATCAGTCTCTTTTAATTTTTTTTAACATTTATTTATTTTTTGAGAGGGAGACAGAGACATAATATGAGTTGGGGAGGGGCAGAGAAAGAGGAGGTCACAGATTCTGAAAGAGGCTCCAGGCTCTGAGCTGTCAGCACAGAGCCCACATGGGGCTCGAAGTCATGAATCAGGAGATTATGACCTGAACTGAAGTCGGATGCTTAACTGACTGACCCACCAGGCACCCCTTTAATTTTTCTTTTGATTTCAGTACCATGTTGTTTCATATCCACATGTTTGTGAATTTTCCAGTCTTCTGTAATAATTGATCTGTAGTTTCATGACATTGTGGTGGTTGCCAAAGAGGCTTAATATGGTTTCAATCAAATTTATTAAGGCTTGTTTTGTGATCTCATAACATCTGTTCTAGAGAATGTTCCATGTACACTTGAGAAGAATGGGTTTTCTACTGATTTTGGATGGCATGTTCTATATATATCTATTAGGTTCATCTGGTCTAATGTGTAGTTTAAGTTCCAGTGTTGTCTGGATGATCTACCCATTGTTGAAATGATTACTTTCAAACTTTTAAATTTTTTTTAACATTTTTTTTATTTACTTCGATAGAGAAAGACTGAAAACAGAGGAGGAATAGAGAGAAACACGGAGAGAGAATCCCAAACAGGCTCAGCACTGTCAGCATGGAGCCTGATTCAAAGCTTGATCTCATGAATCATGAGATCATGACTTGAGCTGGAATCAGGAATCAGGCACTCAACTGACTGAGCCATCCAGGTGCCCCTCAAACCTTTATATTTTAAATCCCAAATTTCTCCTAAATTCCATACCTATATATGCAACTAACTCTAATGTATATCTCAATCTGGATATTTCACAGATACCTATATCTCAATATATTTAAAATAGAATTTATCATCTCCCAAATTATGCCTGATATTTTTTTTCTCATTTTTCTATGCAGTTCAAAAATCTAAGAGTCAGCCTTACCTCCTCCATTTTTCCCACTTTTTCCCATATCCAGTCAGGCTTGAGATCTATTATGTTCTATTTGATGAAAGTATCACTGTTTTTAGGGGCACCTGGGTGGCATAGTTAGTTAAGGCATCCAACTTCAGCTCAGGTCACAATCTCTCAGTTCATGGGTTCAAGCCCCACGTTGGGCTCTGTGCTGACAGCTCAGAGCCTGGACCCTGCCTCGAATTCTGTGTCTCCCTCTCTCTCTGCCCCTCCCCCACTTGCGCTCCATCTCTCTCCCTCTCAAAGATAAATAAACATTAAAAATTTTTTTAAATGAAATATCAGTTTTCTCCATGAAATATTTCAATATTCTTTAAACTGAACATTATCACTTTCTGCTATGAAGGAAATATTCTCTCTCTCTCCCCTTTGCTTTGGCTATTGTGCTCTTGGAATGTGGCTGATGTTTCTGAAGAACTAAGTTTCAATTTTATTTAACTTAATTAGTTCAGTGGCTAGTGGCTGCCATATTGAACCACATGATTTTGACCCCATGTCACTTAAACTGTGATCCATAGACTGGCAGTATCAGCATCATCTGAGAACTTGCTAGAAATGCAGAATCTATTTCTTCATTTTGTATGACTAGTATGAGTATATGATCTTCCTATATAAAACCCTTCTATAGATTCCCATAGACTTCTCAACCTGGAATTCTAGATTATCCATACCTTGACTCTCTTCCAGCCTCATGTTTTCTCACATAACCTCCCATTTCTCTTTATTGTATATCTTACACACATGATTTAACTTCTCAGCAACTCAGTATATTCAAATGTAAAATGTAATAGGTAATAGTAATACCTACTTTATAGAGTTGTAAGGATTTAATAAACAAATATTAAAACATGTAGCATATAGCAGCCCTATGGGCAAAGCAATCAATAACTGTTATCTAGTGTTATTATTTAAGCATATACTTTCTCCACACAAATGTTTGTGGTTTTTGTTTTCCTTTCTTTTTGTTTTTGCAAAGCAGTCTATGAATAACCTGTATCAGAATCATCTGGTGTGAGTTTATTAAAAAAAAAAAAAAAAAGATTCCTGGCTGGCCCCTTAAGAGACCTATGGAATAGGTCCCTGAGGCTAGGTTTTAAACATCTTAATTTTCAGTAACTATCCTAGATTATCAGCTTTCTGCAAAAGGTATACATATCTCTGGGGGCACATGAAGATTTTACAAAGGGGGGGGGCTCATGTAGTTCTCAGAGAATCAATTTCCAAATTCCCAATTTTCACAAGTGCTATTCCTAAAGCTAAGCTACTTGAGAATGTACTTGAATTATTCTGGTTTTCTTTTTATCACATCCCTTTTTACACTAGGTTGTCTAGGTCACAAAAGCAGCCCTTATGCACTGTGAATCTAACAATGGTACAGCGACTCCAAAATGTAAATCCTCCAGAGTGCCAAATACAGGGATAATTTTAAATATTGATGTTGATGTTGAGAAGGTAAATGCCACTAATGATTAGAAAATAAATCTCTCTGCAAGCACAGTGGCTTCTAATTGTTTCCTTTCAACAAAATTAAAAGAGAACCAATTGAGTCGTCAGCTTATAGATCATTAAACATAATTTTTTATAATTTATTACTGAAATTTTTGGCATATAACTCAAAAGGAGTTTAAAGAGTCATGTTATATTGCTATTATGAAACTCTTTCCAATCCCATCTAGTTATTTATGTGAACAATGTTTCTCAGGGATGAATTTTTTTTTTCTAAAAATTAGTAATAGGTTGGTGTTAAAATCTTTCTCATTCTGGTAAAAAAATATTTACCCTTGGATACATGATCTAACTTGGGAGGGAGTAACTTTCATTTCATTAAAACATAAATTTCCAATGAAATATTGTTGATGTACAATATTATATTAGTTTCAGGTATACAACATAATGATTTGACATTTATGTACATTGTAAAATGCTATGTAAAATGTATATGTGTAGTTACCATCTGTTACCATACAAAGTTATTACAGTATTACTAACTATATTCCCTATGCTATACTTTTTTATCTCTGTAACATTTATTTCATTAACAGGAAGTTTGCTCCCCTTAATCTCCTTCACCTATTTCACCCATTTCCCTTCCCCCTCCCCTTTGGCAACCAATAGTTTGTTTTCTGTGTTTGAGAATTTTTTTTTCTTTTTCTTTTTTGTCTATTTGTTCATTTGTTTTGGTTTTTAGGTTCCACATATATTTGTATTTCTGTGTGACTTATTTCACCTAGCATAATACCTTCTAGGTCCCTCCATGTTGTTTCAAATGGCAAGATTTCATTCTTTTTTTATGGCTGAGAAATAATCCATTATACATATATACCACACCTTCTTTATCCATTCATCTATTGATGGACACTTAAGTTGTTTCCATATCTTCGCTATTGTACATAATGCTGCGATAAACATGGGGGTGCATATATCTTTTTGAATTAGTATTTCTGATAAATACTCAGAAGTGGAATTACTGGATTGTATATTTCCATTTTAAAATTTTTGAGGAAACTCCACACTTGGAATTCTTCTAGATCTGAGTTCCATGAGTGCATGGGTTGCATCTACTTTGGGTATATAACCAGTACTCATAAATATTCATTGACAAAAGAGTTAGGTGAATAAGGACCCTTCTATAAATATCATAACACATCCTAAGGTCTGAAACAGAAAGTCATCCATTTAAATTTTACTATGCAGTAAGGATAAAACATATCAGAAGACTTCTGGGGGAAGATGGCAGGGTAGGAGGACCTTAGGCTTACCTTGTTCCACAGATACAACTAGGTAACACTCACATCTGTGTAAATAACCAGAAAATGACCCAAAGACTGGCAGAATTAACTCCACAATTAAATATAGAGAAAAGGTCACATTGAAGAGGGTAGGAAGGATGAAGATGTGGTTGGAAACTAAACAGACTTGCACGACTGTCTATAGGAGAAAGGCACACCACAGCACAGGGAGGGGAAAGAAATAGGCCCCCATACTAGAAACAAACCCCCCGCAATTCAAAGAAGACAGATTCCCATAATGTTTGGCTTTGAAAACCAGAGGGGCTACATTTCATGAGTTCTAACAACAAGTGGGATTTTAAACCTGGAATTAAAAAAAAAATCAGCAGAGAAATCTGTGGAAGAGCTGATGGGCTACAGGAAACTGAGTTCTCACTGTTAAAGAGACAGCACAACAAATAGCCCATGGAGATACAAGACAGAAACATCAGTATGAAAGATGCCTAGAGAGATCATATGGGAGAGGGAGTTATTTACTAACCTCAGAGTGAATCCTACCAGGAAAAAAAAATTTACTGGGAACTCCCCCAGGAACAAAGGAACTGGAAGGTGCCATTTCCAACCCCTGCACAGCAGTGTAAACACACTGCCACCTCCCAGATTCCCATTCTAACTTGCTAATACTTTCACCTTGCCCACCCACCCTGTGCTTCCAGCAATCTCCTTCAGTCCCAGTGCTGCAGAGCCCCTTCCCCAGAGGACTAGGGGGCACACAAAGCTGGCTAGCACTGTTCCATGCTGCAATACCCATGTGCTGTGCTTCAGTGGATCTGCCCTTTCCAATACTGTCTTGGCCAGAGCCCATACAGGGTGGCACCACAGGCCTGACAGTGTGCAAGCAGCCATGACAGTGGCCAGCACCACTCTAAAGTGACTCCTGCCTCAGAGAGAGGGAAAGAACCACACACATCAGTTAGATACAGGACCTAGCAATGGACTGGAGGCAGACAATAGGTCTGACTGCAGGCCCTGCCCACCCTTGAGAGCTTCTCAGGAGACAACACAGGGAAATCACCCTGCAGTTTGGTGCTACTACATCTCTGGCAAATGCCTGGTCTGACTCAACCAAAACCCAAAGTGTTCCCAGACTGTCCCACTAACACCATAAAACCAAACATTGCCCACAAGAGGCAAAGAGAGCCATTGCAGACTGGACTGAAGAAAAAAGCAGCTCAGCCACAACAGCAGGGCATCACATAGAGGAGACACCCTTGAAGTACCATGATCTGGTGAACAGTGGACCCTGCATGGCAGGGCACTATAGGACCTCTTCTTCATAAACCCTTACTTTCAAGTGCAGGAAACATAGTTGTCTATCCTAACACACAGAAACAGACACAGAGAATTAGACAAAATAAGGAAACAGGGGAATATGTCCCAAATGAAAGAATAGGACAAAAATCACAGTGAGAGACCAAAGTGAAACAGATAATAAGTAATATGCCTGATAGAGAATTTAAAGTAATGATAATGAAGGTATTTACTGGACTTGAGAAAAGAGTGGAGGACATCCGTGAGACCCTTAGCAATAACATAAAAAAGAACTAATCAGAGATGAACACAATAAATGAAATTAAAAATATACTAGATGGAATAAATAGTATACTAGATGAAACAGAAGGAGGAATCAGCAACCAGAAGGACAGACTAATGGAAGGTAACCAAGCTGAGCAGGTGAGAGAAAAAAAATATGTAAAACAGGAATAGGCTTAGGGAACTCAATGACACCATTGAGCATAATAGCATTTGCATTAAAGGAATCCCAGGAGAAGAGAAAGAAAAAGAGGCAGAAATTTTAATTTGAAGAAATAATAGTTGAATATTTTACAAATCTGAGGAAGGAAACAGAAATCCAGATGCAGGATGCACAGAGAGTCCCCAACAAAATCAACCAAGGAGGTTCACATCAAGACACATAGTAATTAAGATGGTAAAAAAAAATAGAAAGAGAATTTTAAAAGCATCAAGAGAAAAGAAAGCACTACATAGTAGGGAAACCCCCCGTAAGGCTATCAGCTGATTTTTCAGCAGAAACTCTGAAGGCCAGAGGGAATGGAATTATATATTCAAAGTGCTGAAAGGAGAAAATCTGTAGCCAAGAAAACTTTATCCATCAAGGCTATCATTTCAAATAGAAGGAGAGATAAAGAGTTTCCCAGACAAACAAAAGTTAAAGAAATTCATGATCACTAAAACAGCCCTATAAGAAATGGTAAAGGGATACTTTGAGTGGAAAGAAAAGACTCATAAGCAAGAGTAAATTAAGTAGAAAACACAAAAGCAGTAAAAATAAGTGTATCTGTAAAAATAAGTCAAGGACTCACAAAATAAAAGGGTGTAAAGTATGACACCATATACCTAAAGTATGAGGAGGAGAGGAGTAAATAATTCCAAACATAAACAACCATCAACTTAGTATAGACTGCTATATGCAGAAGATGTAATATACAAACCAAATGTTAACCACCATTCAACAACCAGTAATAGATAAGTAAAATATAGAGAAAGGAATCCAAGTATATCACTAAAGAAAACCAAATAAACATGACAGAAGAGAGTACGAGAAGAAAGGAACAGAGAAAAACTACAGAAACAACCATAAAACAAGTAGCAAGATGGCAATAAATAAATACCCAGCAATAATTACTTTGAAAGCAAATGGGCTAAACACTTCAATAAAATGACATAGGGTGATGTAATGGATTAAAAAAAACATAAGACCCATATATATGCTGCTTACAAGAGACTCATTTCAGACCTAAGATACATGCAGCTTGAAAGTGAGGGAATGGGGAAACATTTATCATGCAAATAGTTGTGGAAAAAAGCCAGGGTAGCAATACTTATATTGGACAAAACAACCCTTAAACAGGGACTGTAACAAGAGACAAAGAAAGCTACTATATAATTATTCAAGGGACAATCCAACAGGAAGATATAACAATTGTAAATACTTATACACCTAAACTGGAAGCACCCAAATACTTAAAGCAGTTAATATAAAATAACAGATATTATTACAGTAATAGTAGGAGACTCTTATATCCATGGACACCCCACTTATATCCATGGACAGATCACCCAAAAGAAAATCAACAAGGAAACAGTGGTTTTGAATAACTCATGGACTAGATGGATTTAACACATATATTCAGAACAGTCCATACTAAAACAACATAATACACATTCTTTCAAGTGCACATGGAACATTCTCCAGAATTGGTCACATATTAAGTCACAAAATAAGTATCAGTAAATTCAAAAAGAGCAGTTTTTCCATGCATCTTTTCTGACCACAATGGTATGACACTAGAAATCAACCACAAGAAAAAAGCCTGGGAAGAACACAAATACATGGAGGTTAAATAACATGTAACCAAAGAATGAATGGATCAATGAAGAAATTGAAGAGGAAATTCAAAAAAATGCATGGAGACAAATGAAAATGAAAACACAATGGTTCAAAAATCTTTGGAATGCAGCCAAATCTGTTCTAAGAGGGAAGTTTCTGGCAATACAGGTCTCCCTCAAAGGAAATAGAAAAAGAACAACAAACAAAACCCAAAACAGGCAGAAGAAAGAAAATTATAAATATTAAATCAGAAATAAATGAAATCAGAGCTGAAAACACCAAAAGAACAGATCAATGAAACCAGGAGCTGGTTCTTTGAAAAGATCAACAAAATTGATAAACTTTTAGCCAGATTCATCAAAAAAATATGAGAAGACTCAAAATCAGAAATGAAAGAGGAGAAATAACAGCTTACACTACAGAAATACAAAGAATTATAAGAGGGATGTTATGAAAAGTAATATGCCAACAATTTGGACAACCTAGTAGAAATGGATAAATTTCTAGAAACACATAACCTCCCAAAATTGAATCAGAAAAGTAATAGAACATTTCAACAGACTAATTACCAGCAATGAAATTGAATCCGTAATCAAAAAACTCCCAACAAAAAAAAGTCCAGGGCCAGATAGCTTCACTGATGAATTCTACCAAACATTTAATGTGAGTTAATACCTATTCCCAAACTATTCCAAAACATGGAAGAGGAATGAAATCTTCCACATTCATTCTATGAAGCCTGCATTACCCTGATACCAAAAGCAGATGAAGACATACAAAAAAAATTTTTTTAAAGATAAATATAGGCTAATATCTCTGATGAATATAGATGCAAAAGTCCTCAACAAAATGCTAGCAAACTGAATCCAACAATACATTGAAAATATCATTCATTGAGGCACCTGGATGACTCCATTGGTTGAATGTCCAACTCTTCTTTTCTGCTCAGGCTTTTCTGATCAAGCCCTGTGTTATGCTCTGCACTCAGCATGGAGCCTGGTTAACATTCTCTCTCTCTTTCTGTCTCACTCTTTCTCCCTCTCCCTCTGCCCCTCCTCCCTGATTGCATTCTCTCTCTCTCCCTCTGCCTTTCTTCCCTACTTGGGCCCTCTTTCTAAAAACCAAACAAACAAGTAAAAATATCATTCATCACACTCAAGGAGGATTTATTCCTAGCATGCAAGGGTGGTTCAATATTTGCAAAACAATCAATGGGATACATCACATTAACAAGAGAAAGAGTAAAAACCATATAATCATTTCAATAGATGCAGAAAAAGAATTTGACGAAGTATAATATCCATTCATGATAAAAACCCTCAAAAGAGTAAGTTTAGAGGGACTATACCTCAACATAATAAAGGGCATATGAAAAACCCACATCTACCATCATACTCAATGGTGAAAACCTGAAAGCTTTCCCCCTAAGATGAGGAACAAGAAAAGGAAGTCCACTCTCACCATTTTTATTCAACATGGTACCAGAAGTCCTTGCCACAGGAATCAGACAAGAAAAAGGAATACAATGCATCCAAAATGGTAAGGATAAGTAAAATTTTCATTATTTGCAGATGTCATAATACTATATATAGAAAACTCTAAAGACTCCACCAAAAAAACTACTACAACTGATAAAGGAATTCAATAATTTCACAGGATATAAAGTCAATGTACAGAAATCTGTTGAATTTCTATACACTAATAATGAAACAACAAAAAGAGAAATTAAGAGAACAATTCCATTTACAACTGTACCAAAAATAAAAAAAAATGCATAGTAATAAACTTAACCAAGGTGGTGAAAGACCTGTACTCTGAAAACTATAAACCACTTATGAAGGAAATTGAAGACAACACAAAGAAATGGAAAGATATTCTATGCTCATGGATTGGAAGAACAAATATTGTTAAAATATTGTACTACCCAGAGCAATCTACAGATTTAATACAACCCCTATCAAAATACCAATAGCATTGTTCACAGAATTAGAACAAATAATTCTAAAATTTCTATAAGCACACACACACACACACACACACACACACACACACACACAAACATGAATGGCCAAAGCAGTCTTGAAAAAGGAAAACAAACTGGAGGTATATTTCAAGTTATAATACAAAACTATAGTAATCAAAATAGTGTGGTACTGTCACAAAAGTAGACACATGTCAGTAGAACAGGAAAGAAAACCCAGAAACAAACGCATGATTATATGGTCAATTAATCTTTAACAAATGAGGAGAGAATATGCAATGGGACAAAGACAGTCTCTTCAACAAATGGTGTTGGTAAAACTTGACAGCTGCATGTAAAAGAATTAAACTGGACCACTGTTTTACATCATACACAAAAATAAACTCATAATGGATTAAAGGCCTAAATGTGAGACCTGAAACCATAAAATTCCAAGAAGAAGCACAGGCAGTAATTTCTCTGACATTGGCCATGGCAAAATTTTTCTAGAAATGTCTCCTTAAGCAAAGGAAATAAAAACAAGAAACTATTGGGACTATATCAAAATAAAAAGCTTCTACACAGTGAAGGAAACAAGCAACAAAGCTAAAAAGTTAACCTGATGAATGGGAAAAGATATTTGCAAATGACACAGCCAGTAAAGGTTTAGTATACAAAATATATAAAAAACTTATACAATTCAATACTAAAAAAATCCAATTAAAAATAGGCAGAAGACATGAACAGACATTTCTTCAATGAAGACATCCAGATGGCCAACAGACACATGAAAAGATGCTCAACACCACTCATCATTAGGGAGATGCAAATCAATACCATAATGAGATATTACCTCACACCTGTCAGAATGGATAAAATAAAAATAAAAAAAGAAACAACAAGTATTGGTGAAGATGTGGAGAAAAAGGAACCCTTTTACACTGCTGATGGGAATGCAAACTGATATAGCCACTGTGAAAAACAGTATGGAGATTTTTTAAAAAGTTAAAAATAAAACTACACTACAATCCAGTAATCACACTACTGGTATTTATGCAGAGAATATAAAAACAGTAATTCAAAAGAATATATACACCCCTATGTTAATTGCAACATTGTTTACAACAGCCATTTTTTTGGAAGCAGCCCATATTTCTATTGATAGATGAATGGATAAAGAAGTGGTGTGTGTGTGTGTGTGTGTGTGTGTGTGTGTGTGTATGTTTGTGTGTGTGTGTGTGTGTGTGTGCGTGTGTATTTGATGAAACAGTATTCAACCATAAAAAGAGTGAAATCTTGCCATTTGCAGCAACATGGGTGGAACTAGAGAGAATAATGGTAAATGAAATAAGTCAGAGAAAGACAAATACCATATGATTTTACTCATATGTGGAATTTAAGAAAAAAATGAACAAAAGGAAAAAAAGAGACATATCAAGAAACAGACTCTTAACTATAGAGATCAAACTGATGGATACCAGAATGGAGGTGGGAGGGGAGGTGATAAGGATTAAAGAGTACACTTATCATGATGAGCAATGAGTAATGTATAGAATTGTTGAATCACTATATTGTACACCTGAAAATAATACAACACTATACAGGGTTAACTATACTGGAATTAAAATAAGAAAACTGAATAGAATTTTTTAAAAGTCAAATTATGGTACAGCCATTAAAAAAGAATAAAACATCAAAATTTGAATTTAAATAGTTATTTAACTAGACTTTTAACATACATATTTGCTTCTTTAAGAAAATTTACATAAAAAATTAAAAATGAAAGTTTATGTAAGGAGACTAAGTAGAGAGTCATTGATACAATACTACAATGACTATATGTTACTGAAGGAAAGCAGATCATGAACAATGGCATATAAAGGTAAGTTTGAGCTCTAGTGAATTTCTTGTCCCAGTTTTCATGATAAAGCTTACCTTGGTATCACTTTTGATATAGATGTCAGTAAAAAAAAACTTACCATTAGAAGTATTTCACACATTACTTGACTAGATATACAAGATCCTAGGCATGTGTTTTGAGAGAGGTACAAAACAAGAGTGTCCTGTAAATTATAGAAGAGTAAATTATGGGATTAGAAAACAGATTAAGAGGAGGTTTTGAAAGCTTTAAATGCTGCTCCCTTAAATTGTATGGAAAGCATTTTTTGGAATGGAATGGTTTAGTGTGTTAATAGGCAATTTAAAGTTTTATAGTGTATTGAGTTCAAAATGTTTCTTTATTTCTGAGGAAAGTAGACATTTATAGTTGACCTTTTGCAATGATATGTTCCTTGAATTTAGGTGAGAAGTTCATAAAGATAAATTGTTCTCAAGTGTCATTCACTTTACAAAGGACACCATAATAAGGAGACAACTCAAAAGTCAGAATATGACATGAGGGCATTATATAGAGAATCAATATTAGAGTAAGATAATTGTTGAAACAAGTGAAAGAAAGAGTGGCTATGAAATTCTTTATATTTGTGGTTTTCATGCTACATACCATTTTAGTTATCAAAAAATCCATCTGATTACCTGATTTATCCATACCTACTTGTCACTAAAAAAAACCCTATCATTCTATGAATAACTATAGCAGCATATGGTTTGGGTTTTTACTTTACTTACAGAGAAATTTGGCATTCTTTTATTATTTTAATATTTACAGTAATCCTTAAAGTTGCAATCTCATCTCATCACCCATCACAGAGCTCCATTTTTAAACTGAGAACAGATGCCCATAGGAAGATAGTTTGAACTATGTCACAAACATATATTAGAGTTTAACAAGTACAATATGTCTTGTAAGAAATCATGTTCATCTATGTGCCTTCTAGCTTTTACTTTTCTTCTCTTAATAATCTGTATTCGATAGAAACTTAAGAGGAAGGTGAACAGTCTACAGAAAAACATGGAAATTTTAAGAACTCTGTTAGCATACTGTTTAAGCAGGCCAATGCCATCTGTCACAATATTTAATTAAAACATTGTACGTTGCCAGTTTTCTTTCTTTTTAACCATATGTTTTCGATAAGTTATTTTATATACATTTTTCATCAAGCCTATCATAAATTTATGTCTTCCTTTCCTATTTGAATGCTATTTTAACCTCACAACAATAACACAAAATCACTCAGAACACATCACAGCAACTTTTTGGTGGCAATAATTGAGTTTGCTTCTACTTATGGGACAGCCTTTTGCCATTAGTACACTCATAATCCATACACCATTAAATACTTCAAAATCTAAATTTTAATTTTGTTTAAGTCTACTGGTGCCATCCTTTTTTGTTCAGTGTGCCTGGGTTTTGTCTTTCTGATAAAAATTTTGGATCTTGTACTTTGATTGAGTGGGCTCAGAATATATGGTAGTTGTAGAATCCTTTGAAGCAGAAATAATACTTGGATCTTTAATACTTAAGACCTTTTACATTTCCTAGCATATACGCTACCCAACAAATAAACTGTGTAGAAGTGTTGTGTGTTTTAGTAAGCTTGGAAAACACTGGCATAGTTCTTTGTTCAACAAATCATTTTAATTCTAAGACTCTGATAATCCTATAGTGAAGAAATCTATTCACATTGCCCAAAACTATTTTACCATAGGCATCATGTTTTCAGCAATTTCTATTAAACTCTGGAATTGAAATTGCAGGGACACTTTGGGAAATACTAATACGGTAAATTGTTTTCACTTTACAAATGAATCAAATGAAACCCCGTTGGTGATGATATAATACCATCACTAAGATAGTTATTGGCGGAATTGGGAGTAGAATCCAGCTCTTTTGCCTCTCACTCTTGACCACAGGCTCATGTTCTTAAAGAAGACAGATATGTATGCAAGTTCATGAAACAATCAGCGGACTCTTTAAAATTACACCATATAAAAAAAGATGGCTGAGCTAATGCTGTGATTTAACTAAGTTTATGTTTAATATCACTTTTAATGATTTTAAAATATATCAGTGAAAAATATTTCTCACTGACATTTAAGAAAGATAGTAAAGTAGTCCACTTGTAAAACCAGGTGAGATTTATGGCATACTCTCAGTTTGGCCATGGCAAGTGACTTGAAATTAGTTTCTAGATGGAAGGATAAGTCAAATATAGTGTATATAATGAGACTATATTCCAGTAAAATACCCAGCAGAGACTTTTTATTTTGGTCAGAGAAAAAAATGGAGAAATGCTGTTGGGATGGTTGTATAATTTGGTGGATTAGATAACTCAAAAGAAGCTTTTTTACACTTTTCTTAATCCTGTCCTATCCCATACTTTTGTCAATAACTGGGAAGCAAATATAAAAGGGTAACTTATAAAAATTGCTGATGAGGGGTGCCTGGGTGGCTCAGTCGGTTAAGCGTCTGACTTTGGCTCAGGTCATGATCTCGCGGTCTCTGGGTTTGAGCCCCATGTCGGGCTCAGTGCTGACAGCTCAGAGCCTGGAGCCTGTTTCAGATTCTGTGTCTCCCTCTTTCTCTGACCCTCCCCTGTTCATTCTCTCTCTCTCTCTCTCTGTCTCAAAAATAAATAAATGTTAAAAAAATTTTTTTAAATTGCTGATGGTATAAAGTTCAAAGAAACTGTGAATTAGCAATCGGAATGTGGGTTTCAAAATGTTTGGACAAGCTATAGCCATTCAATGTATTGAATCTAACATGATAAAATTCAGTTAGGATAAATGTAAAGTTTTGATGATCTGTAGAAAGCAAAGGAAACAAATTAAGCATAGTCTTCTGCAAATCCAGGATGGGGATATGTTCATCTTTGAGGTCAAGTGCAAAAGTGTGATGAAGATCATCTCCTGAATTGTACTCCAGACTTTCAAGGGTGGTGAAAGTTGAGAGAAAAAGGGAGGAAGCAGTATGGTGTAATGAAAAGAAGGTAGGCTTCAGAATCAGGAGCTCAGGATTTGGTGTACATGTTCAAATTACAGATCCGTTACTTACCAGTACACAGACGGGCTGTGCCTTGGTATTGAAGAATACTCAGACCTTCATTGAACACTACTTCCCTCCTGCCTATCCAATCTGAAGAGCAAGATCGGAAAGGATTAAACTCTTTTCAAATCATTTAACTATAACCTAGAAGAAAACAAAATGACCCAGAACTAAAAGAAGTAAAAGTGATTTCTGTGTATCATCTAATAAAAAAATTCCAGGCATCCTTGCTAATGGACTAGGTGTAGTAAGAAGAGGTGAGGCACTTAAATGGCAGGGTCAATAATGACTCTGAATATTCAAGCAACAATGTGTACAGTGGTGCCCTTGACTGAAATGGGGAGACAGGAATGATGTGAGTAGAACAAAGTTGGAGCAAACTGTAGTCAATACAGGTGGAGTTGACAAATATGCAATTGGATATGTGAGTTAGTAGCTCAAAGGAGAATCTGGGGTGCCTGGGTGGCTCAGTTGGTTGAGCGACTGACTTTAAAACTCTAAAACAAAGCCACAAAAACTATGGAACTGGAGTGAGGGGGCAAATTCCATCTTCTGAAGCTATAGAAAAGGTGACATATTGGGGCACCTGGGTGACTCAGTCAGTTAAGCATCCAACTTCAACTTTGGCTCAGGTAATGATCTTGCAGCTTGTGGTTTTGAGCCTCACGTTGGGCTCTGTGCTGACAGCTCAGAGCCTGGAGCCTGTTTCAGATTCCGTGTCTCCCTCTCTCTCTGCCCCTCCCCCACTCATGCTCTGTCTCTCTCTGTCTCAGAAATAAACATTAAATTTTTTTTTTAAAAGGAGAATCTGGAGCCAGAAATATACATTTAGAAAATTTTAAAACACAATAGCTTATCAGAAATGGAACTATGGATTTTTTCCTAGAAACATTAATAAGAAGTAAACATATTTTGCTGTTTGTCTATTGGCTGTTAGGTGTTTTTGCAATGAAATTTCTAATATAAACTAAAAACTTCTAGGCATGCAAAGAAGCAGGAAAATATGATCCATAATGATGAGAAAAATTTAAGAATCAAAACCAACCTAGTACTGATAAGTTTAAAATTATTATTATGAATAATTCTTTAAACTTTATAAAGATTTTACATTTGTACTTTGTAAATTCATTTTGCTGGTTTGGGTAAATATTTATTGAAAGTTTTAAATCTTTGTTCTATTATCCATTGTTTAACACTTACTTTCAAGAAATGTAAATCATTTTTTTCTTTATTCAAATTTTTCTTAAGCCGCTTTTTTGGTCATACATTGTGTTATGGAGAATGCACATATTTAGTAGATTCAATTCTTTCCTTCTCAGAATCTATAGTGTGAAGGGAAGATTAGCAAGAGATTTTAATTTGTTTAAAACAGTGCTTTAAGTGCTGATATATTAATTATGTGAACATAGGGGAGAGAGTGCCTGCTGCTTTCTTAGAACAATTTTAATAATTTATATACATTAAATGACCCTAGACCGAATCTTTAAGGATACTCAGAATTTATCCAAAGGTACTACCTTAGGTCTGTTTTCTTAGAAGCAGGTTGTCAGATGAAGATTCCTATGAAATAGATTTATTGAGGAGGGCTCTCAGGAGCAGAGGAAAGAAAGAAACAGGATAGTGTAGAAGAAAACTAAATAAGGATTCAGATTCTATTAGAGATTAGCATCAGTCTAGTCCATGGGGAATTCTGAAGCATGAATTGCACTATTTGCTTCTATCTTGAAGCAAAAGTGCCATCTTTTGTACCCCGATGACAGTCACTAATTGGTTATCACCTCAGTAGTTCAGGTTATCACTTCAGGAAGTGGAGTTAATTTCCTAGCCAAGGCAGCTCCTGTTCAGCCAAGGACAATTCTCCAGAGAAGAGGACAGCTGTGAGCCAATAGCACAGAAGTTGAGGGTTCCGTCCACCCTCTCATTAAGAAAGGATCTGGACAGAACATCAGAAACACCGACTATTTCAATAAAAACAGGAAGCATATTTGAGACTAAAAAAACAGCATGTGGGAGACATGAATGTGTGTAACAACAGGCCACATTTGGGATTCTGTTAGCATATATGATGTATATAATATAAGATAATGCATAATATATAAATATACATATATATCATAATACATATATATACAACATATATTATATAATGAGAAATACGACAGGAACAATAAGCAAATATCACCAATGGCCTTGAAAAATGAACAAAGTTTAGATTTCAGTCTCCAGGTAGTATAAATCTGCTTTTCTTCTTGACAAAAATGGACAAAAATATTCAATAGAACAGGATGCTGTAGCATGTTCGTAAAGACCCCTTTCCTGTTTGCTCCATGAGTCAGTTTTCTTGGAATTATTTGTTAAGTAGTCTATAAAATTACATAAATAGTCTCATATTCTCCATAGGAGTACCATTAAAAAGTTTTTGAGATAATATTTAGCATAGGTTTTTAAAAAACTGTCCTTCAGGAATTTTTAAACTTCCAAGAGCAGAAAATTTCCACTCATATTTAAAGAATGATGAAAATAAATACAGTTGACCCTTGAACAACCACCCACACAGTAAAAAAATCTGCATATAACTTTTGGCTGCCCCCAAATTTAACCACTAATGGCATACTATTGACCAGAAGCCTTATGGATAAAATAGCCAACACATATTTGTATCTTATATGTATTTTACACTGTATTCTTATAATAAAGTAAGCTAGAGAAAAGAAAATGTTATTATGAAAACCATAAGGAAGAGAAAATACATTTATAGTACTATATTATATTTACTGGAAAAAAATCCACATGTAAATAGATCCATGCAGTTCAAACTTAGGTTGTTCAAGGATCAACTGTATACTAATCTACATAGTCAAAAGACCTCAGAGGCAAGTACCTCCAGGATTGATAAATTCATCTCCTGAATAATGTCATCAAGGTCCCAGTTTGTTAACTTCCTACCCTGCCACACTCACTGTGTCATTGATCTTTCAAGAACTCAATACAATTATCCCAGTTTTGGTCACAATAATCAGATAATGCAACATTCAGTGGAAGGGGATACTTCCTCCTATGTTTCACTTTTTTATTTCTAGCATTGTCTTTCACAAAAGAACCTGAATAGACTTCCCTCATATTTTATTGGCTGGAATTATATTGCATCCATGCCAAAACCAATCACTAAGAAGAGAAGTGGCACCCCCATGATTGGCTTCAACAAATCATAGTTAAATATAGTTGTTTCTATGTTTAGACATGGTTTCAACATACATTAAGCACAGTCCTATGAACAAAATCAAGACTCTATTAAGAAGATAAGAGTAAATGTTCAGTAGACAACTAACAGTGCTACTATGACATAAAAATTAAAAACAAAAGAAAAATAATGCAAAAATCAAAATAAGACTGGGAAGACTAGGTTGGTATGACTGATTATAATGAGCACATATTAGTTTCAAATAATCATGACACTGTCTTGGAAACCATCTCAGGCATCTCTGTTTGGAGGATAGACAAATATATCCACATTGATATGCCACAAACATAATTCCAGAAATGAAATAAAATAATGCCAGAAGAGAGGCAACTTTCTGTTCTAGATCCGTTCTTCACTGATATGTGGTGGAAAGACTCTCAACCATAACAAATGGCCAATAATAGCCTGGCAGCCATTGCCAATATACTGTCTCTCTTCTAAAAAAAATAAAATAAAAAATCTACATAATTTTTCCTGGTATTTGAAGGGATTAAAATAAGATATATGTTATCCAAACTTCCTTTCCAAATATTAAATCTCCCATGGAATTATGAGACTGAATCCAAAATCAATGAGGAACAAATGGTCAACCAAAGTACTTACTGGAAAGCAGACTCAAAAAGCCTACTCTTTGCAATAGTAAGAGCTAACATTTGTGGAATGTTGGCCAAGTGCCAGTTTCTCTGCTAAGTGCTTTTCACCATGTGTAAATATAATCTTCAAATACTTAGGTAAGTGCAATTTCTGTACCCATTTAGCGGAGGAGAGAAGTGAAATGTTGACGCGTTAAGTAACATGTTCTAAATCCTGCAGCTAGAAAGTGTCAGAGCCATGTGTTAAACTTGCACATTTGGATTTGAGAGGCCAGGGGCTTAACTACTGCACTATTTAACTTTCAGTAATGAACCTCATGATGGAAACTGGGAGGATTTGGAGCCAGTGGTAGGGAATTAAAGACATGGGATCTGGAAAGACTCTTAAGTTCTGGGAACCTAACACGAGTGAATTTCTTACTGTTACATGTGTCCTTTATTGTGGAGGGCTTTAATAAGGGCATTTTTTGCTTATTACAAAATATTTTTAATTGTGAAGTATCCCTTAGACACAACCTTTATCTTGGGTTTTAGAACCAAAGATACCCTTGTTCTAAAACAAGGATATCACTAGATAAGATCTGGGATTTAGAACAAAATATCTCTAGACCTGAATTCTCCACAGACTGCATTCAAATATTAAAATATTAGTAAGATCCTATGCATAATTAAATCTTTTAATATAAATTGTATTAATGCAATGAAAAAACTGGTTGTCCTCCTGAGATAAATTATTTTAATTATTATCATTAATGCTTAATAACAAATCAAAATCTAGTATTGGGCATATGAAAAAGTTACTGCCATTCATTCACATTCAAATTCATAACATTCCTACTCTATGCCAATGCTATATTGGGTGCTAAGAATAGAAAATAAAATAAGATCTAAGTTTTGCATTAAGTGCTTACCATCTTTTTAAAAATTTATATTTATTTTCCAGAGAGAGGGGGGAGAGGGCAAGTGAGGGAGGGGCAAAGAGAGAGGGAGGTACAGAATCTGAAGCAGGCTCCAGGTTCTGAGCTGTCATCACAGAGTCCGATGCGGGGCTCAAACTCACTAACCGTGAGATCATGATGTGAGCTGAAGTCAGAGACAAAGGACTGAGTCACCCAGGCACCCCAAGTGCTTACCATCTTTTATGGAGAGATACAATAGAGTTATCATTGGCATTATAGGTTAAACTGCAAAATGGCTGAGAAATCTTCATTTTTGAAAGACACAGAAAACAGAATACACAATAGGGTATGCCTAGGAGCTTGAGATAGCAGGTATTTCTATTATCTGTTGCTCCATAACAGACTGCCCCTAAAACTCAGTTGCTTAACACATGATCATCTATTTGCTTGTAAGAGGAGCTGAGCTCATCTGGGATGACTCGATGCTACTTTAGGTGGTGTCAGCTGTGTTCATGTACACATTGGGCTTAATTTGTGTTGGAAAGGACTGGCACCTCTCTACATCGGCAATAGACAGTCCCATTCAGAGAGCAGGAGGAATAGAGTCGCTGGATCATAGCAATTCTGAAATATAGCCAGATCTCCCTATGCCTATTGCTATCTCAAGGACTGTTCCTTTATTAGATCCAACTTTGCTTCCTGAGTGGTTCTCTAATCCACTGTGCTTCACAACTCTTGACTCTGCCCTCTGAGAAATCTTTTCTCTCTCATAAAAAATAGCTGAGTAGGTTTCTCATCTAGCTTCCTGCCTATAGAGGTAGAGCCCAGAATCTAATTCTGCTTGTGAGCTGTCTCTGTTCCTGATATATTCTTTTTTTTTTAAATGCCATAGGTTTTCTATGAATTAGATTATATTCCATTAGACAAAAGCCACATACACAATTCTTTTCTTTTTGAGATCTCCTCTCCTAGTCATCTTTAGAAGTATTTTGGAGGGGCGCCTAGGTGGCTCAGTTGGTTAAGCATCCGACTTTGGCTCAGGTCAAGATCTCATGGTCCATGAGTTCAAGCCCCGCATTGGGCTCTGTGCTGACAGCTCAGAGCCTAGAGCCTGCTTTGGATTCTGTGACCTCCCTCTCTCTGACCCTCCCCTGTTCATGCTCTGTCTCTCTCTGTCTCAAAAATACATAAACATTAAAAAATATTTTTTAAAAAAGGAAGTATTTTGGAATTAGGCTTTCCTGAAATTACAACTTTACGATTCTAAGAGGTCTTCTGTCAAAATGAGAGGGTCTAATAGACATTGTCTTGATTATTTCAAAGGTCATATAACTTGATGGGATGTTTACTCTGGAACAATTTCTTTCTCTGAGAATCTTTTTTTTTTTTTGTCTATAAGCAATGGAGATGTGAAATAGTTTTTATTTTCCAACTCAGAGATCTTGGCTTCTCTGTATTTCTTCTATTTTTGCTTGAAAACTTAGCATTTCTCTTTTTAGCTCATCTCTTTTTTCCTGCATTTCATTACATACCATTAAAAGAAGACAACTGAAATTTCAAACATTTTACCTAGTCATAACCTTAGCAGATTCACAATTACGTATATTTTCTATATCATAGATGATCTTTTTGTTAATTTTTTCATTACTATAGGCATGGCTTACCATTTTTCTAGATTCCAGTAGCAGTTTCCTCATTTCAACTTCTGGACTCTACAAACAATTGTTTTTTTGTGTGTGTTTTTTTCAACATAGATTTTGATAACAATTTCCTCAGCTCTTTTATAACCTTTGCCTGTCACCCAGTTCCAAAGGCAATCCCATATCTTAGGTTTCTGCAGGTGTGTGTGACACCTGTGAAAATAATATGCTGGTAGGAGGGTCTTTGGGACTTCTCAAGTCACTGGTTCAATACCAGATCAGAAAAGAATCACTGACAGAGGAATCACTCTTATATTTGGGAACATGAAGATTTATGTTCACTCAAAAGAATAAGGTGAAAGTGTGATTAGAGAAGGGATAAATTGGGAAAACTAAGACTGTGGGAAAGCTCAGATGTTTAGCATTGAAGAGAGAGAATTTGGTGCAGAACAAGCAGAGGAATTCATGGTGTCAACCTGCTTGATAGGCCTTTGTTATAAAACATGTGCTACATTTTAATTTTCTAGGAAATTACAATTCGAAATACCAAAATTCAATTTGAAATATATCTTTCAAATATGTGTCATGGTGTATTGGTGAATTTTAGCCTGAATAATTGATTGTATCATAACAAAATGATTCTTCCCAAATTTTATTTGAAATATATCACTTCTTAAAATACCAACAATCATAAAAATAACAGACACATATGATCGTCTAAGTATAATAGTGTTTTAGCTGTATCCTTCAGTATAAGTTTCTTTTAATGCATGACTTTTGAATTGTATTCTTACTGTCTGGTATTTCTATGATTATATAACTAACATAAAGACTGCTATGCAAATGGAATTATGTGAAATATGAGGTAGTAGTGGTACATAAAGTTATTATTTACAATGGGTTTATGGCATATTTATTACAAATGCCTAATTTTTTCCACTCTAACCAAGTAAATAAATTATATCACAGTGGTAGGTTGAGAATTACCAGAAAGAAATATTATACTAAAATAACATCACTCATAGGAAAAGCACAGGTTTATGGTTCATGGCCAAAGAGAAAAAAAATTAAAAAAAATAATAACTAACACTAGCATATTTCATCAGAGAAGGCCCTACTCCCTCCTTTCTGATTATCTAAACTTCATTGTTTCTTCACTTCCTAGTTCCACTCTCAGATCCTCTTTGGTAGCTTCAAGTTGCCTTATCCTTCAGGAGTATGCTTTCTTCTACACTATTGTAGATCTTGGCATGAGTTTTTATTTTAACACTTAAATATCAAATCAAATTTGTATATATTATCTTTTATGGATATCACTTGTCTGAAAAACTAGTTCTTAAACCCTTGAAGGAATTTATTCAACGAACATTTTTTGAATGTTTAGTCTACCATGCAGCAGACACCGTCAGTGCTACATTCTAGGTTTATGATGGTGATGATAAAACATCTCCACAAGCAAACAGTTTTATATCCTTGTGTAGCTCATATTATATTGGGAGATTCAGAAGTTAATCACAGAGTGCACGAATACATTAAAACCTATCCGTGGTAAGTACAAGAAAGATGAGGTACATGGATATGAGACCACGTGATAGGGAAAACTTAGGAGACCAGTGGGTAAGAAAAGTTTTCCCTAAAGAAATTAAGATTGGCTATGAATCTGAAGGAATAGTAGGAGTTAACTAGGACAAATGAGGTTGGAAGATGGGAAAGAACATTCCAGACCCAGGCAGTATATGCAAAGCTCCTATGGTGGAAGATAGAGTGGCAAGTGCAGGGAAATGAAAGCGTAGCATCATGGCTGCAGTGCAGAGAGCAGAGGGCCACGGTGACTTGAGGCAATAGAATCCAAACCATGTAGGTCATAGAAAAGACTTCAGTCTTTGTCTGTGATGGACTGAATGCTATGTCCTCCAAAATCCATATGTTAAAGCCCTAAACCCTAATGTAATGATGTTGGGAGGTGGAACCATAGGAGGAAAGCAGGTTTAGATGACATCATAAGAGAGGATCCTCTTGATGGGTTTAGTGCTCTTTAAGAGATACCAGAAGCTTGTTTTCGATCTCTCTCTGTCCTTCCTTCCCACCCCCCTCCCCTTTCTCTTCTTTGCCACCCCCCCCTCTGCCATGTGAGGACACACCCAGAGGATGGTCATCTGCAAGCCAGGAAAAGAGTCCTCACCAAAGCCCAACTGTACTTCCAGCCTCCAGAACTATAAAAAAATAAATTTCTGTTAAGTCACATAGTCTATGATATCCATTATGGCAGCCCAACAGACTAAGAGATCATCCTAAGAGCAATTGAAAATCATTGAAGGATTCTAAGTAAAACATATTATATCCTATAAAGGTTATAATGGCCACAGTGTAGATAATGGAATTGTTGGATATCAGTAGTTGTAGAAAGTACTGTTAGGATGTATATCAGATACCTCTTATACACCTCCCTCTGTACCATCCTCTCTCACACCTTCAGCTAGTTGCTTCACTCTAACTTCAGTGTCTTGGGCCCTTTGTGGTTGTAATCCCTGGGGTCTGCTAAGTAGAAGGCCCAGTCTTTCCTTTTGGTAACTGCTGAAAAACCAAATCAGTTAGCCTCATGCTCTGAGTTTCCAGCTTTTCCAGCTAAGTCTGTATTTGTAGGAGGTCTACTTCAGAGTATGTGAACCACAGAGGACAGATAATGGTACTCCAAAGTGTTTGAGAGTTAGCTCTTTGTGATGTCACTTTGATCATTGGCAAACAGAAGATAGGAAGAAGCCAAATGAATTATCTCTCTTTCCTCTTTCCTATGGACTATACCTTGACACAATTTCTTTGAATATTATGCCTAGAGATAATTCATGTGGTTGAGCAACTAGGTATGTCTGCTTTGTGACTTACCATGATGAAGCCAACATGATAATGCATCACCTTACATTACTTCCTATCCTTCTCACTCTCACTTTGCTATATCCTCAATCTCCCTGCCCTGGGATGTCACCTCAAAAATCAAACATCATTACTTAATGTTTGCCTCAGATTTTGGTAGGTTAAGGCAGAGAGCTTCTGCAGCAGTAAATGTGAGATGATAGTAGTCTGAAGTACGTGATGGATAGTGTATTAGTTTCTTAGGTCTGCTATAACAAAATGCCACAGATTGAGTGGCTTAAAACAGTTTTAGATGCTGGAAGTCTGAAATAAAAGTGTTGGTAGTGTCATGCTCTTGAGGAAAGAATCGTACCTTGTCTCTATTTGCTTCTTGTGGTTACCTGAAATCCTTAATTTCTTGGTTTGTAGATGTATCCCTCCAATCTCTTCCTCTGTCTCCATATGGCTTTCTTCCTCATGCATCTGTATCCAAATTTCCCTTTTATAAGAATGTGAATCATTGCATTATGGACAATCTTAATTTAATATGAACCCATCTTAGTTTTATTATATTTGTAAATACCTATTTCCAAATAAAGTTATATTTACAGGTTCTGGGTGAATATGAATTTTGGGGGGACACTAGAGAGATATTTAGAATTCAATCAGCAAGACTTGTTGATGGATTAGATATTGGGGGTGAGAAAGAGGATAGAATCATGGATGACTTTAGATTTCTGGCTTGTGTAGTGGTGTGAGATAAAGAACCTTGGAGTAAAAAAACACAAATTCAAGTTTGAAAATGTTGAGTTCAGGCCACGTTGGAAGGGCTTATATGTCTCTTCTTGTTTTCCTCAAGATTCAGCATATGGCAGGTGCACAATAATTACCTATGGATAGTCTAATTGTGCTTGTAATTAGAGTGGTAAGAAAGCCTGAATACTTCTCCAATTTTAGCATTGGCAGTTCCTCTGTCAGTATTGACTACCAAAGAGAGGTTACAATATGGTGCTACTACAAACTATGATAATAATGACACATTTACCATTTACCTAGCACTCATTATATTTAAGACCCCTTACTGGATAGTTTGTAAACATTATTTAAAATCCTTCATCCAGTTTTTAAAGGAAACATTTGATGCTCACAGCGAGTAAGTAACCTATGCAAGTTCAGACAGAGAGGGCAGAACTTGAAACCTGTGCCTGTTGCAAAGCTTTTCTTCATACTGGTGTACACTGAAACAAATGAAGAATGCCCTTGATTGGCTTATTGGTAGACTGGGTACAAAGGAAAGAATTTCTGAGCTTGAAGACACGTCAACAGAAACTTTTAAAATAGTAAAGCAGAAAGAGAACATGGACAAAACAGAATGTCCAAGAACTGTGAGACATCTTTAAAGTGCGTAATTCATAAATAATGAGAATGCCAGAAAGAAAAGAAAGGGAAAAAGTAACAGGCAAAATATTTGAAGCATTACTGACTTATAATTTTATTAAATTGATGCCAAACACCAAACCTCAGTTTCGGGAAGCTCATAGAGCAACAAGCAGGACATATGCAAAAAACAAAACAAAAAAACTACATCTAGGCATATCATTTCCAAGCTACAAAAAATTAAAGATAAAGAAAAAGTCTTGAAAGAAGCCAAAAAGAAAAAAAATACCTTATCTGTAAAGGAGCAAGGATAAGAATTACATCCAAATTCTCTTCAGAAACTATAAAAGCAAGAAGAGAATACAGTGAAGTATTTAAAGTATTGAGAGAAAAAGACCACCAACCCAGGAATATGTACCCTGCAAAACTATCCTTCAAAAGCAAAGAAGACATAAAAACTTTCTCAAACAATATTGAGGGAATTTATTGACAGTGGGCCTGCTTTCCAAGAAATATTTAAAGAAGTTCTTCTGAGAGAAGGAAAAGATATAGGTCAGAAACTTGGATCTACCTAAAGGAAGGAAGAATACTGGAGAAGGAATAAGAGAAAGTAAAACAAAACTTTTATTTTTCTTATTCTTAATTAACATGTGAGATAACAATTAGCTTAAAATAATAATAGCAACAATATGTTCAATTATGTGTGTATATAGATGTATGTATTTGGGTACGTATGTGTGTGTGTGTGTGTGTGTGTGTGTGTGTGTGTGTGTGTGTGTATGTATATATATATGCTCATATATAAGTGCAGTGAATGATAGCAATAATATAAGAGACAGAAGGGAGTATTATGATTATTTTGGTATTATAAAGTCCTTCCATTTTGTATGTTGCAAACTCTAAGGTAACTACTAAAAAAGTACAGTAAATAATAAATAAATGATATGCTAAGAAAGGAGTGAAAAAAAATGGAATTATATACAATGTTCAGTTAACACCACAAAGGGAAAACAAGTGGAAGAAAAAAATAGGTACCAAGAACAAATGCAATGGTTAGAAAGGAATAACAAGTGTGTTAGATATTAATTCAAATATGTCAATAATAACTTTAAACATCAGTAGTGTAAGTGCACCAAGTAAAAACCATGACTTGAGAGAGTGGATTAAGAAAACAAGATGCAACTGTATGTTATGTTCAAGAAACCCATTTTAAATATAAAGATACTTGTTGATTAAAAGTAAATGGGTAGAGAAAAATATACCATGCTAATAATAATTAAAAGAAAGCAGGAGTAACTATATTAATTTCAGAGAAAATAGACTTCAAAGCAAGGAAAGTTATTAGGGGTAAAAGGAGACATTACATAATGATAAGGGGTTCAGTTCTCCAAAAGGTATAATAATACCTAATGTGTATACTCTTAAAAAAAGAGTGTCAAAATATGTGAAGCAAAAACTGATAAAACTGGAAGTAGAAATAGATGAATCCACTACTATAGTTGGAGATTTCAACATTTCTCTTTTGTAAATTGGCAGATGTAATAATAAAAAAACCAATAAGGACATAATTGAACTCAACAGTGCCATCAATCAACTGGATATAATTTACATTTATTGGCTACTTCGTCTAACAACAGCAGGATTCACATTCTTCTGAAGCTCACATGGAACAGTCATTGAGATAAGAGATACTCTGGGCCACAAAACATTCCTTGACAAATTTAATTTTTTAATCTTTTAAAATTTTTAAATTTATTTTGAGACAGCGAGAGCAGGGGAGGGGCAGAGAGGGAGAAAGAGAATCCCAAGCAGGCTCCATGCTGTCAGTGCAGAGCCTGATGCGGAGCTGGAACCCATGAATCACAAGATCATGACAAAAGCTAAAATCAAGAGTCAGATGCTTAACTGAGCTAGTCAGGAACTCCCATACCTTAACAAATTTAAAAGAATAGAAGTGATATAATCTTAGACCACAATGGAATTAAACTAGAAATCAATAGTAGAGAGATAGCTAGAAAAATCAAAAATTGCAGATTAAACAAAACACTTATAAATAACACATATGTCAAAGAATAAATCTAAAGATAATTTTAAAATATTTTGAACTTAGTAAAAATGAAAATCAACTTATCAAAATTGGGGAGATGCAGTAAAAGTAGTACTTAGAGGGAAATTTATAGCATGGAATGATATATTGGAAAGAAGACAGACCTAAAGTCAATAATCTAAACTTTCATGTGTAAAACTTGAAAAAGGAAAAATTAATTGCAAAGTAAACAGATGAAAGAAATTATAGATACTAGAACAGAATTCAGTGAAATCGAAAAAAACAATACAGAAAATCAGTAAAACCAAAAGCTGGTTATTTGAAAGCATCAATGAAATGAATAAGCCTTGGGGCACCTGGGTGGCTCAGTCGGTTGAGCGTCCGACTTCGGCTCAGGTCACGATCTCGCCGTTCATGAGTTCGAGCCCCGCGTCGGGCTCTGGGCTGATGGCTCAGAGCCTGGAGCCTGCTTCGGATTCTGTGTCTCCCTCTCTCTCTGCCCCTCCCCCGTTCATGCTCTGTCTCTCTCTGTCCCAAAAATAAATAAACGTTAAAAAAAAATTTTTTTTAAAAAGAAATGAATAAGCCTCTAGTCAGACTACCTAAGAAAGAAGACACAAATCACTAATACCAGAAATAAAAAGGGGAACATCATTACTGATCCCATGGCCATTAAAGGATAAAAAAGGAATATTATTAACAATTCCATGCCCATACATTAAACAAAAAGATGAAATGGAACAATTCTTTGAAAGACACAATCTGCCAAACACACACATGAAAGAAATAGGCTATTTGAATAGGTACATACCAACTAAAAAAATTGAATCAATAAACAATAATTTTCCAAAACAGAAAGCACCAGACCCAGATGGTTCACTGGGTAATTCTATCAAACATTTAACAAAAAATTTATACCAATCCTCCATAATCTCTTCCAGAAGATAAAAGCAGAGGGAATACTTTCTAAATCATTCTATGAGGCCAGCATTACCCTAATGTCAAAACTAAAGACATTACCAGAAAAAAAAAAAAAAAAAAACCTTGCAAATCAGTATTTCTCATGAATGTAGATGCAAAACCCACAACAAAATATTAGCAAATTGAATTCAACACAATGTAAAAAAATAACTGTACATCACACCCAAGTGTAATTTATCCCAAGTTTGCAAGTCTGGTTCAACATTAACATTTGAAAATCAATTCATATAATCCATCACATCCGGCTAAAAATAGAAAAAAATTATTTGATCATATCAGTAGATGAAGAAAAAGCATTTGACAAAACCCAACACCCATTCTTAAAAGCTGTCAGTACATTAGGAATAGAGAGGAACTTCTTCACTTGAAAAAACATCCACTAAAAACCTGTGAACATTATACTTAATGGGAGGAACTAGAAGCATTCCCACTAATATCAGGAACAAGGTATGGATGTCCCCTCTGACAACTCTTTTTCAACATTGTACTGGAAAGTCCTGGATAATGCATTAAGACAAGAAAAAGAAATGTCTTACTAATTGAAAAGGAATAAATAAAATCATCTTTGTTTACAGATGACATGACTGTTTACATAGAAAACCTGAGACAATTGACAAAAATACTCTTGGAACTAATAAGCAATTTTAACAAGGTTGCAGGATACAAAGTTAATATACAAAAGTAGTCATAGCTTTCCTATATCCCAACAATGAACAGGTAGAATTTGAAATTGAAAACAAAATTCCATTTACACTAGACCCCCCAAATATTTAGATATAAATCTAAAAAGTATATATAGAGACTGTTAAAAACTGAGAACAAACTGAGGGTTGATGGGGGGTGGGAGGGAGGGGAGGGTGGGTGATGGGTATTGAGGAGGGCACCTTTTGGGATGAGCACTGGGTGTTGTATGGAAACCAATTTGACAATAAATTTCATATATTAAAAAAAAATGAAAAAGACAAAAAAAATAAATAAAAGTTGCCAATAAAATATTTGAGTAAATTGAAATAAATAAATAAATAAATAAATAAAAAGTATATATATATATATATATATATACAGAATATATATATAACATATATATAATATATATATATTATATATATATATATATATATATATATATATATATATATATATACACACACACATCTATATATATATAAAGGCCACAAAACTCCAATAAACAAAATCAAAGAACTAAATAAATGGAGATATATTTCATGCTCATGAAATTCGTGGACTTGATATTGTCAAGATGTCCATTCTTCCCAAATTGGTCTATAGATTTAATACAATCTCAATATAAATCTCCCCCAAATTATTTTGTGGATATTGACAGATTCTAAAGTTTATATGGAGAGGCAAGGACCCAGAATAATCAACACAGTATCAAAGGAGAAAAACAAAGCTGGAGGGCTGACAGTACTTGACCTCAAGATACATTATAAAGCTAATGTAATCAAGATAGTGTTGGATTAGTGAAAAAATAGACAAACAAGTCAATGGGACAGTACAGAGAGCCCAGAAACAGACCCCCATAAATATAGTTAACTAATCTTTGACAAAAGAGCAGCTTCTAGATACAGTGGAGTAAAGATAGTCTGTTCAACAAATGGTTCTGGAACAACTGGACATCCACTTGCAAAAACTGAATCTAGACACAGACATTACATCCTTAACAAAATTTAACTCAAAATTGATCATACATCTGAATTTTAACGATAAAATTGCAAAACTTTTAGAAAATAACATAGAAGAAAATCTAGATGACCTTGGATATGGGGATGCTTGTTTGATACAACATCAAAGCCACAATATGAAAAATAATTGATAAGCTGAATTTCATTAAAATTAAACACCTTTTTTCCTACAAAAGACACACTTGCAAGATAAATATAATACAAGCTATAGATTGAGGGAAATGTTATATAAAATATACAAAAACTTCTGAAATTCAACAATAAGAAAATTAACTACCAAACTAAAAAATGGGAAAATGTCTTGAACAGACACTTCACCAAAGAATCTGTGCAAGTGGCAAATAAGCATATGAAATTATGTTCAACTTCATACGTCATTAAGGAATTGCAAATTAAAACAACAGTGAGATGCCCCTACACACTTCTATTGGCCAAAATCGAAAACACCACCAAATACTGGCAAGGATGTGGAGCAACGGCAACTTTTATTCTTCACTTGGAGAAATGCAAAAGTATAATCACTCTGGAAAATAGTTAGGTAGTTTTTTACAAGATTAAACATACCCTTCCCATACAATCCAGCCATTGCACTCCTCGGAATTTACTCAGAAAAGTTGAAAACATGTCCACACAAAAACCTGCACATGAATGTTTATAGCAACTCTATTCACAATTGCCCAGTCTTGCAATAAAATACGATGTTCTCCAGTAGGTTAATAGATATACAAACTATGGTTCATCCAGACAATGGATTATTGTTCACTGTTAAAAAGAAATAAGCTAGCAAGCCATAAAAAATACATGTATATTACTTATGCATATACTTAAATACATATTACAATGTGAAAGAAACCAATCTGAAAAGGCTACATGCTTTATGATTCCAACTATTTTTTTTTTTAATTTTTTTTTTCAACGTTTTTTATTTATTTTTGGGACAGAGAGAGACAGAGCATGAACGGGGGAGGGGCAGAGAGAGAGGGAGACACAGAATCGGAAACAGGCTCCAGGCTCCGAGCCATCAGCCCAGAGCCTGACGCGGGGCTCGAACTCACGGACCGCGAGATCGTGACCTGGCTGAAGTCGGACACTTAACCGACTGCGCCACCCAGGCGCCCCATGATTCCAACTATTATGACATTCTGAAAAAGGTAAAACTATACAGCCAGTAAAAGAGTAATTTATTGTCAGGGGGTAGGAGTAGGGGGTAAGGTGATAAGTAGAGCACAGAGGATTTGGGGGGCAGTGAAGTTATTCTCTATGGTACTATAATGTCATTATACATTTGCCAAAATTCAGATATACGCCAAGAGTGAATGCTAACATAAACTCTAGACTTTGGGCGATTATGATGTATCCATAAAAAATAATATTAAATTTAAAATAAAAATAAAATAAAAAATAAATATCAAAATTGTAACAAATGTACCACATCGGTGCTGGTTTTTTATAGTGAGGGGGGCCGTTCATATCTGGCAGCAGGAGGCTATAGGAAATCTCTGTACTTTCCTCTCAACCTAAAACTGCTGTAATAAATAAATAATGTATGTATGTATGTATGTATGTATCAAATAATGCTCTGGACAACTCCCTGGTTTAGATACACCCTTTCATTGTGTGATTCAGAACTCAGATGTCCACAGCTATGAACAGTACACGTAATATTTATTGACCATTAATTCTGTGCTGAATTCTAAGTTCTTTTGTAATACTAAAAGGAAAAAAAAGTACATTAAAATAAATACATAAAAATAGTAACATAAGCTATTTTTTAATGATTAAACTTATTATTTTTTCTCATTTTATATTTTCATTGTATTGTTCAATACTTTGTGCTACCCAATACTTTTTAAAAATTATGTTTTTGTTGCCCCAAATGGGAAAATTAGGTAATCATTACCCTTTTTATATATAGCTAAGACATACACAATTGATCCTTGGAACAATATGGAGGATAGGGGCACTGACCCCCCCATGCAGTCAAAAATCTATGTATTATTTTTGACTCCCCCAAAACTTAAGAGTTGACTATTGACAGAAGTCTTACATAAACAATCAATTAACATGTATTTGTATGTTATATGTATTATATACTGTATTCTCACAATAAAGTAAGCTGGATAAAATGCAATGCTATTAAAAAATAATGAAGAGAAATTAAATTTACAGTACTGTGCTGTAAAAAATCTATTTGTAAGTAGACCCACACAATTCAAACCTGTGTTGTTCAAGGGTCAACTGCATGTCCAGTTTTGTTTTTTCTGAAGACTTCTTTCGCTATTTGGGATTTTTGTAGTTCCACATGAATTATAGGGTTTTGTTTTCTATATCTGTAAAAAAAAAATCATTGGATTTTTTATAAGGATTGCATTGAATATGTAGATGGCTTTGGGCAATATGACATTTTGACAGTATTAATTCTTCTGATACCTGAATATTGATTCTTCTTTTTGCTTAGTCAAAGCTGCTATTGAAGCTCTCCATTGAATTTTTAATTTCACTCACTGTATTCTTCAGTTCTATGGCTTCTGTGTTTGTTGTGTGGTTTTTCTTAATTTGTTGATCTCCTCAGCTTGCTTATGCATTTTTTTCCCTAATTTTGTTTAGTTGTTGGTGTGTTCTTACAGCCCACTGAACTTCTTTAAGAAGATTATTCTGAATTCTTTCTCAGAGAGTTCATAAATCACCATTTCTTTAGGATCAGTTATTGGAACTTTATTAGTTCCCTTGGGTAGTGTCATGTTTACCTTTTTGTGATCCTTATGTCTTTGTGTTGGTATCTACACATTTGGATAAGCAGTCTCCTCTTCCAGACTTTATAGGTTCACTTTGGCAGAGGGGTACAATCAGCTCAGCTTGAGTTGGTTGGGTTAGCTAATAGTGTCCATGGGAAGGCTGGGCTTGCTATCAGAATCTTGGGCAAGTCCATTGCCAGTGTTCTGAGATGGGAGTGGGATGTTGCTGGCTGGGCTCTGTGGTTGGGTGGGCCTGCTGGCAAAGATACACACTCAAGTATCTTTGGGCCACTGATCAGGCAGGGCTGCTGGCTATCCTCCATCATCAGGTGGGGCTGTTAGCTGGCCTCTTCAATCCCTTCTGGTCAGGTGTGACCTCAGGCTGTGCTCTGTGACCCTGATGGCACCACTGACTCTCTTTCCACTCAGGCACAGCCCCAGGCTGACTCCCTGTTCAGGCAGAGCCACAGACAGGGCTTTGTCATCATATGGGGCCTGAGGCTATGTGCCAAAGTCGAATGGGGCCTCAGACTGGGATTCACCATCAGGTTAGGCAATTGGCTGTGCTTCATTTGGATTAGGCTGCTGGCTGGGCTCTCTGGTCGAGCTAGGCCTCTAGCTGTAGAGTTGAGTGAGGTTGAAGACTGTGCTGTGTGGTCCTTTGGGGTTTCCATCTGAGCTCTCTGTATAAGTGGGACTGCAGGCTATGTTTCACCATTGGGTGGAATCACTGGCTGGGTTCCACCACTGGGCAGGGTTGTAGGCTGGCCTCTATGGTGGGCAGTTCCATTGGTCAGGCTTAGAGGCTGCCCAAGGTCTCTCTTCAGACTCTCTGGTTATGTGGGGACAGAACACTGCTCAACAGTTTGGCAGGGCTGCTGGCTTGGCTCCTTGCATGAGCAGGGCTGTAGAATGGGCTTCATGGCTCTCTGGGTTCTCTGGCCAGTCTTCTTGTTGGGGCAGAGCTGGGAGCAATGTTCAATAGTTGGGTGTGGATACAACTTTACTCCCATGCCCAGGCCAGCCATAGGGTATGCAAGAGGAACATTTTAGTAAGAAGAAAACAAATTCTTAATCTCTGTGCACAGTCTCCAGGGTTACGGAGAATTTGGAGTGATATTGAAAACATAAAAATAGCTATAGGTGTACAGAGAGGACCATGTGAGACTGTCCATCATCACATTTTCTAATATTGAAAAATTAGAAACCATCTAAAGAGCCATAAATGGGAAATTGATTGAAGATCCGTATGCTGAAAACTATGGAAGTCTTATGAAATAAATTGAAGAAGATGCAAATAAATGGGAAAACATTCCATTCTCATGGATCACAAGAACAAATATTGTTAAAATGTTGATACTACCCAAAGCAATGTATGTATTCCATGCAATCCTTATCAAAATAACACCAGCATCCTTCACAGAGCTAGAACAAACAATACTAAAATTTGTATGTAACAAGAAAAGATCCCAAATGCTAAAGTAATCTTGAAAATAAGAAAATCAAAGCTGAATGCATCACAATTCCTGACTTCAAGCTTATTACAAAGCTGTAATCATCAAAACAGTATGGCACTGGCACAAAAAAAGACACTCAGATCAATGGAACAGAATAGAGAACCCAGAAATGGACCCACAAACATATGGCCAACTAATCTTCAACAAAGCAGGAAAGAATATCCAATGGAAAAAAAGACAGTCTCTTCAAAAAATGGTGTTGGGAAAACTGGACAGCAACATGCAGAAGAAACCTGGACCACTTTCTGATACCATACACAGGAATAAACTCAAAATGGATGAAAGACCTCAAATGTAGGACGGAAAACTACCAAAATCCTACAGGAAAAAACAGGCAGTAACCTCTTTGACCTCAGCCACAGCAACTTCTTACTAGACATGTCTCCAGAGGCAAGGGAAACAAAAGCAAAAATGAACTATTGGGACCTCACCAAGATAAAAAGCTTCTGCACAGTTAAGGAAATGATCAACAAAACCAAAGGCAACTGATGGAATGGGAGAAGATATTTGCAAATGGCATATCAGATAAAGGATTAGTAACCAAAATCCATAAAGAAGATGTGGTGTGTGTGGTATATATATGTATATATATATATATATATATATATATATATATATATATACATACACACACACATACACATGTGTGTACACACACACACACCACACAATGGAATATCACTCAACAATCATAAAGAATGAAATTTTGCCATTTGCAACAACGTGGATGGAACTAGAGTGTATTATGCTATGGGAAATAAGAAATGTCAGAGAAAGATAAATACCATATGATCTCACTCATATGTGGAATTTAAGAAACAAAACAGATGAACATAGTGGAGGGGAAGGAAACATCAGATAAAAACAGGGAGGGAGGCCAACCATAAGAGACTCTTAAATACAGAGAACAACCTGAGAATTGCTGGATGGGTGTTGGGTGGGGTGACGGGCATTAAGGAAGACACTTGTTGGGATGAGCACTGGGTATTGTATATAAGTGATGAATCACTAAATTCTCCTGAAACCATTATTACACTATATGTTCACTCACTTGGATTTAAATAAAATTAAAAAAAAAATGGAAATTGGTTGGATACCCTAAGATTCTTCAGTTTATAATATAGAATACTATTTTTATTCATTTTTAAAAAAGACACAAATTTGTTTAATAATAGTGATATAACAGTAACAATTAAATTAATAGCTGAAATACACTGATCTCTTTCCAATTGCTAGGCAGTGTGATAAGTGCTTACTTTATTATATTTAATCCCACCCTATGAGGTAGATGCTATCCCCGTTTTACAATTAGGCAAGGGTTAAAAAGATGAAGTAATTTGCTCAATTTAACACTGTGCTGCATAGAGGAGATGATCTGTATGCATACCAGCACAATTACAAATCCCATGTGCATTGCTGGTACTAATGGGATAGATGTAGCACCACATATTAGTTTTAGAAAGCAGCAAATTAAGGAATATTCTGTATTGTGATGCCACTTTGGGAAAAAGTGTGTGTATGTTTAAAAGGCGGAAGTAGATATAGCACAGGAGGCAGAAATGGAGATGAAAACTAAAGTTACTAAGTAGTACATACCTAACAATACCAAAAGCTTTGCAAATTGTAGGATAGAAATATGATTTCATATCTTCTTTTGCCTTAGGAAAAACCCCCAGATACTCTCAGGAAGAAGTGAATGGAGAGCTCAAAGATGCAAGTTTTCAGGTAAACCCTTTCTTTTGCACAGCATATTTTTCTACTCTACAGTCTTGGAAGGGCTTCCCCAATCTGATCATCTTGGTGTATGACAGATCTGCTGTCAGAAATTGCTCCTAGAAAAATTACATTTGGTTCTGAACAGGAAGCAGAGAGAGAGATTGAGATTGCAGGATTGGTAATGGCTAGTTCAGAAGAGCTGAGAGAATTTGGTTGATCTGCCAGGGGAAAGAATGGTGGGAGGGCGGGGGTGAGAGGAAGCTTCCTCTGCCCTAATATGGGTGGAGGGGAGACTTGGAGGGATTTATGGCCCTGGCTTCACAAGAGAAAATACTCTTCACAACTCAAAGTGCTCATTAAGCTGCTAAAGTAAAAAGAGTTTGGGAACCCCTCACATGAGGAGGCAGCAGGAGGCTGACAGTAACAGTCAGTGGATGGATGTAAGTATTCAGCTACTGGGAAGCAACTGAATCTTTGAAAAGAGGTTCATGATTAGAGCCCAGCAGTTTTGACACACTGCAATCAAGCTGTAAAGAAACACAGCTTAGTAGGGGATAAGCTTGTCAAAAGAATAAAAACCAAGTACATTCAGGTAGAGCTGAGATACAAGCTTTTGGAAAGAGAAAAACAAATTAACCAAACTAATTTCAGACAGCATTGTTTTCACTTGATTCAACTATTTGAGATGAATAAATATCCTTATCCTGGAGGGGTAAATATAAAACCACTTATAGGAAACAAAATACCCTAAAGAAAATCAGTCCCAGCAAAGACAGCAAATCCTGGTGGAATAGTAAGTGATGAAATATTCTCAAAATGATGTTTGTTTGTTTGTTTATTTGTTTAGGAGAGTGTGTATGTGTGCACACAAACGCATGAGCAGGAGAGGGGCAGAAGGATAGGGAAATAGCGAATCCCAAGCAGGCGCCATACTCAGAGAAAATCCAAGCTTGTGAGATCATGACCTGAGCCAAGATCAAGAGTCAGACACTTAAAGCACTAAGCCACCCAAGGGCCCCCAAAGTGATTTTTTAAACACTGAGTAATCAGTTGCACTGTTTGGGTAAGCCTTGTTTGTTGTCTAATAGTTCAATTCAAAATCTTCTATTTTTGATAAAGAAAAATATATTTCTGACTCTGGAAGTAAACTTATTACTACACAAGTTGAGCTATTATTATTAACACCAACCAACTCAAGAACACTCCTTAAAACTTACTGAGTGTTCACAATGTGGCCAGCAGTATTCTAAGTGCTTTATTCCCATTCACTCATTGTGTCCTCCCAAAAAGACTAAAAGGTAAGACCGATAATTAGCTCCTGGTTGAAGAGAAAACACTGAGGCACTGGTTAGTTAAGTGGTTTACCCAGGATTATACAGCTAGTACATATGTAGTAGAGCCAAGGTTTTGACCAGGGCAGTCAGGCTCCAGAATTGGGGCTCCGAGTCAATCCCCTGCATGGTCTTTTTTTTTTAATTTGTTTTTAACGTTTATTTATTTTTGAGACAGAGAGAGACAGAGCATGAAAGGGGGAGGGTCAGAGAGAAAGGGAGACACAGAATTCGAAACAGGCTCCAGGCTCTGAGCTGTCAGCACAGAGCCCGATGTGGGGCTCAAACCCATGAACCGTGAGATCATGACCTGAGCTGAAGTCGGACACTTAACCGACTGAGCCACGGAGGCACCCCAATCCCCTGCATGGCCTAATAGATAACTGATAAGAGAGAATTGGGTGTTATCAACATCTACTCGATCCCTTCTAATGGTCAAAAGCTAGAAATAGCTCTAAAATAATTTTTAAAAACCTGATAGTTTAAAATATGTCCACAAATTTTTTGATGCTCCTCCTTTTATCGAAGTGGCACCAAATCACATCCTCCAGGGTGTGGGCTGGATTTAGTGATTCACTTATGAATAGATACAAGAAGAGGAGGGGACCACCTGAGACTTCAGAGACTGGCCATTAGGGACATTGTAGCTTCTGCCTTCCTTTTCCTTGGATCACTCTTGGATCACAGAGCCAGATGACATGCTTTGAGGACATTCAGGCAGGCTCTGGTGAGGCTCATGTGTGGGGCCACCTGGGACCTCCTGCCAGCAGACATGTGAATACATCATCTTGGATGCAATTTCTATAGCACACATAAATCTTTCGGGTGACTGAAGCCCCGACCAACATCCTGACTGCAGTTTAATGGCACATGCCTGCTAATCTGTTCTTGAATACCTGAAACTCTGAACTACTGAATGTTTATGGTTTTCAGCCACTAAGTTTTGGAATCAATTGCTGCACAGATAACTAGTACAGTACTTATGAAAAAAGTATTTTTAAAATCACTTGGCATTTTTGAGGTACAAGATTTATAATGAATAAATTGGATGCTAAATGAATAAATTAGATGGATAAATTAGATGCTAAAATTCAGGAGTATATTTTGCAGAAAGAGGAATAATAAATCTTACCTGATCAAAAAAGTTTCTTTCAAAAATTACTTACAGAGGAAAAGAATTTTGAAGCAAATTGTAGTATGCTTTTGTTTCTGTGAGGATTTTGCATTTTTTTTTTTTGTTAAAAAGAATGAGTTGATATTTTCTATTTTATCAGTCACACATTTCTAGATAAAGATTTTGTGCATTCATTCATAGTAATCTAAATAGTAGTTGTCTAGCTTGATTTGTTATTTTTAGCCTTTATACTCACCTGCATGGGTTTTCCTGGAATATTCTATTTGGAGCTGCTTGCTTACTGTTATTTACATGTCTCTTTTCTTAGAAAATTAAATAGTTTTCAAACTTTGAATTACCTTAAAAGCTGCCTTGTACTCTATATTTGTCTTAATCCCTCATTCAGAACTAAGGGTTGATTTACTGAGGAAATATGTGCCTGAGATGAGACAATTTAGGCCGCTCCATTTCTACATTTCCTTAGGACAAGTGGTTGCTCAAATGTCAAAGACAGAAACTTAAACTTTTCAGTAGTGCTACATTCTTGGATGGAGACCAGGTCCCTGAATCTTAGTATTTGGAGTGCTTGCTGCATAATAGACACTCAAAGAATGTCTCAAAGAGTTATTTGTTGATCTTTCAGTGAATTATTTCTTTTGTTTTCCCACAATCCTGGAAAGTAGCTTCTGTTGCTGTATCAATTTTAGAAGTGAAGAAACGGAGTCACAGAGAAGTTGTTTTGCCCAAGGAAAAATAATTTAATAAGTGGAGATTATAGAATTAATGAGAAATTTTCATGCCGAAATTCCCTGAGACTTCTGTTATACCTATCTAGAAAATCATTCTTTTTGAAGAACTTTTTGCATTGAGAAAACTACTTTCTAAAAGTTCTTATACATTGTAAATGTTCATAGATGCTTGCCATGTATATTCTGCTTAAGAAAGGAACCCCAGAGAGCCGGTAAGTCTTGCTATTCTGAAAAGGAGAAGGGTTCTGGGCTTTAATCCATTCCCTGCCAATATGACATCCTAAGAGACCCTACGCAGCTCACTTACCCTCTCTGAATCTCTATTTTCTTCTTTGTCTGTAAAATTGTGATGTTAATAAGCACCAAACTTCCTTACAGGATTGTTATAAAGGGTAACGGATGAGAATTCTTGAAAGATATTTGCAAATTTGGCATCCAACATAAATTTAAAACTCCAGACTCTTGGGGCGCCTGGGTGGCTCAGTCAGTTAAGCCTCCAACTTCGGCTCAGGTCATGATCTTGCAGTTCATAGGTTTGAGCCCCGTGTCTTGCTCTATGTTGATAGCTCAGAGCCTGAGCCTGCTTTGGATTCTGTGTCTCCTTCTCTCTCTGCCCCTTGCCCTCTCACACTCTGTCTCTCTCTTTCTCTCCAAAATAAATATTAAAAAATTAAAACTCCAGACTCTTAATAAACTTTCTTGTTCTTTGCCTAGTATTGCTGTAGTCCATATGGTTTTGGCTTTTTTTTTTTTTAATCTTTGTTTCTTTTCAAAGAAAGTGCTGCTTGCTTTTTACTAATTATGGCGCATGATGATCGAACAATACTTAAGGAGTGCTACATTCAAATATCATTATCCATCATAGGAGACACTATGATATTAAAACACAAGTCTGGCTCTTTGTTTTTTGATGTGTTGATTTTTGTTCAGTAGGTGTCAAATTAACACATATCTAGGCCATTGCTATGATAACAAGATGTTTTTGCTGTGAATGCAGAATTATAGGTTATAATCTCTTACTAATTACTTCTAAGGATTATATAGCTACCCTGGGGCTGCAGTGTCTTAACACTTACCCTAGTTGGCAAATTACTTACCTATGGTGCTATGGTGCTACGGATGCTAGGAAGGCTTTACCTGTTGGGGAGCCTAGGGAGACCTTAATTAAAGTCAATTGAGCTTGTCTGCGTGTCTTTGACAGTAAGGGAAATACACTGATGAGTTCCCTTTGGAGACTGTATCTGTGCTGCCTCTCACTGCCATTTCAGTATTGACTTTAACTGATTTTCAAGGAAGCCACCAGTACTGACTTTAGAAAGTCTGTCCACAGTAATCTTTCTCTCAGGGACTAAGAAACTCAAGGGGTTTGAAGGGAAACAACTAAATGGGTATAAGTAGTCACTGAAGACTTTCTCTTAAGTTATACTTTATTTTTGCATTGCCTTTTTCCCTTTCCTTTGAACATGGCAAAAGTCTAGATTCAAATTACGTATGAGTCTCAGATGTGGCTACTCCGTGGAGAGTGAACTTTAGCAAGGACGGGGAGAAAGTGAAGAGATCGCTAAGGAGGCTCTTGAAGTCATCTGGATGAAATATGATAGAGACTTGTCCTGGCCCAGAGAGGTCCTCAAACTTTCTGTATTGCATTTTCACCACTTACAAAAATTTGCAAGACATTTTATCTTTCTAAATTGAAAGGATTAAGATGTTATTTTTTCATGTTTATATAGTTTAAAGACTTTATTAATTCATCTAACAGATACTTACTGGGAACTTACCAGGTGTGAGTTAATGGTGCTAATTGTGGAGAATACAGGTAGGGAAAATAGAAAGATACTCTCCTGGGCCTCATGGGGCTTACACTCTCCTAGGGGAGACAGATATTAGGTGAGTAAACAAACTAATAAATGTAAAATCTGTAGTTTTGGTAAGTGATCTACAGGAAGGGAACAGATAAAGTAACATAAGGAGCCTATTTAAGAATAAATTCTCAACAGAGGCCTATTTAAAGAAATAATATGGCTGTAAACATGTAAAGTGAGAAGGAGCAGTCTATAAAAGAAATAGAATTTGCCAAAGTTAAAAAATGGGAAAGAACTCAGTGTGTTAGAGAAAGAGAAAGTCAGTGTGTGTGGACAGAGTGAATTCAAGGAAGAAGAGTAAGAAATAAAGATGAAGCGTCAACCTAGAGCCAGATTATGCAGGCACTTGTAAGTCATGGTAAAAAATTTGAATTTTTATATAAAATGCAATGGGGACTCCTTAGAAGGTTTTGAATTTGATCGTATTTGCAAATTAAAAATATGATCCGGCTACTCTTTAGAGAATGGATTTTGGTGGGAAAAGAGTAGAAAGATTATAGGAGTCTGGATAAGATCTGATGATGATGTGTCCTACAGTGGTTGTCCTGACCATAGAGGGAAAAGGAATTCATATGCCAAGTGTTAGATTTCTGGCTTTAAAAATTGGGTGTTCTGGTTACAAGAATATTGGGGAAGATGTGAGAAGACCTATTGTGTATTGAAGTGGGGATTAAGGAGTAAATGTTCAGTTTTGCACATGTTAAGTATGTGAAAATTTCAAAGACAACTTTCATATACAAGTTTGGAACTCAAAAGACTGGCTGGAGTCATCTTATGGAGGTGCCGTGCAACTCAATGCAAAATAATGGTATCATATGGGGTTTAATAGAGAGAAGGGAAGGGATGTAGGAAATAGCTCTGAGTAAACTTTGGTCTTAGAAGGAGAATGAGGAATGAACAAAAAAGCTGAGAAGGAGCTCACAAAGAGAGAGCAGCAAAGTAGGAGAGCGTGTTGGCGTGTAACTAAGAAAAGAAATGTGTAATAAAATGTATCAAATGCTAAAAAGAGACTTAGCAAAGCTAAGCCCTGAAAATGTGGTTTTAGGTTTGCAGGGGTTGTCTTTGTCTTTGGCCAGATCTGTTACAAGAGATTTATAGGGTCACAAGCCATTATAGAAGATAAATGAAGAAAGCGGGTGTCAGACTACTTACCTCTTCTGCTTCTAATAACTTCCCAGTACCTTAGTTCCTCATACCACTTTTGCTTCCTGCATGAGTCATTACAATATGTGAAAAGATCCCTTCTCTCCCTCCCCCCTCCACCTAGAGATGCCTAAGAGATTAGAGTCCTTTTCTTCTATTTGCTTTTGATGCAGGAATCTTTTTGCTCAGTTTTAATTATTTTTTTTCTACTCAGAGAATGGCTGTGAAATGAGAGGCTAGGGAGACAGTGCTGTCACCTGGCTTGTGTAAGACATGTTTTGTCACAAGACATCTGTGCATGGGAAACACAAAAATGTGCCACCCTTCAAGAAAGGACTCAGTCAGCACTCTTAGCTGCTCAGGGTATACCTTACTCCAGAAAACGGTCTCATCTGAGGCCATACCTTCAGCCAGTGGCTGACTGAGGTGAGGACGGAAAGACCAGGCCATTTTGGTGGATAAGCAGTAGGACAAGTCTTACAGGTAATTTTTGGTTCAGAATTTCTTACCAGCTTGGCTGAGATTGTCAGACCTGCATTGTGGTGTGACTTACCCCTCTTCTCAGTCTTGCTTCTCCGCCCCCCACTTTCCTTTCATAGGTGTTGATCCCTGATAAACGTCTTGTACCCCAAACTTCTCAGTGTCTGCTTTCAGAGAACTCAACATATAATAGTATATATGTAGAGTATGACTTCTTGCACCCTCTAACAATTTTTGTTTCCTCACATGAATTCCAATATACTGAAAGTTGGAGGGGGAAAAATAAAATACCTTTTTGGACATTTGGGATATTCCTATTTGATCTTTCTTCCTTTGTACATTATGTTCATATATTTGAGATTAGAGTGGATATGTGCATGTCTATATGATCGACTATCCTCATTTATCACCTAAAATCATAGCATAAATGTTTAACACATTTGTTACACACTAGTATGTAAAAGTGTTAATAGCGGGGGCTTCTGGTTGCTGAGTCCAATCGTACTTAACACTTCATAATGAAGCTGGAGGAAGGAATACAATGTGAAATATAAAGCTACTTGATAGAGCTCTTTTTTCAAGCAGACATTATATAGTAGTGGACGTCAAACAGATGCCAGGAAGAAAAAGTGAGAGAATTTCGATGAGACAAATGTGAAGTGATGTGCCTAGAAATGCTTGCTTCCAGTTCTCAACCCAGCAATCAGAGAGATCTCGTTAAAATGTGAATCAGATAGTTTCACTTGGCTGCTCTAAGTTCTCCAGTGGCCACCCAAGTCAGAATAAGTTGAGAATGAATACCAACATCCTTAAAATTGGGGGTCTATAAGACCCATCATCATCTGGCTTCTGATAACCTCTCAGATCCCATCTCTTCATACTTGACCATCATATCCCATACCATAGTCACTGACCTTGTTGCTTGTCAAACATATGTGCACATTCCCACTGCTGGGCTCTTGCACCAGCTGTTTCCTCTTTGTGGCATGTTCCTTCCACATAGATCCGCATGGCTTTTTAAAAGCTCATATCATTGAGGCTTCCATTCATAATCCTGTTTAAGCTCCTGTCCCTGCCATTCCCCATTCCATTTTCCTCCCAAGTTTTTTCAGTGCCTCCCACTATCCTCTAACATGTAACTTACTCCACTTACTTCAACTTATTTTGTACCTCTGCCACTAGAATGGGAGAGCAGATAGTTTTGTCTGTTTTGCTCATTGCTATGTCCTGGAATGTAAACACAATGTCTGACACATAGTAGGTATGCAAGAAATATTTCTGAATAATTGAGTAAATTGACCCTGTTACTTTGAGAAATGAAACCAAGCCTCTTTTGTCTTTAGAAGCATTTAAAAATTTTTTTTGATGTTTATTTATTTTGAGAGAGAGAAGGAGAGAGCATGAGGGGGGAGGGGCAGAGAGAGAGAGGGAGAGTGAGAATCCCAACCAGGCTCCACGCTGTCAGCACAGAGCCCAATGTGGGCTCCATCTCATGAACTGTAAGATCATGACCTGAGTTGAAATCTCTAGTCAGAGGCTTAACTGATTGAGCCACCCAGGTGCCCCTAGGAGCTTTAAATGGCAACAATCTAAATTCCCACCAATGAGATTGTGTCTATATGCAGGAAGAATGCTGGTTGCTAGTGTTCTAATTTCTATAGAGGTGTCTTTTTTATATTATTTATGGAGGCAATCCATGACAAATGTCTACTTTTAAAATTTAGGTAATAAAGAATTTTTGATACAAAATACTGTAATATGAGCCATGCTTCTTAAGAGTATTCATATCTTCCAAAGGAAGCTGCATAAGTAAATTCATTAGAACTTTCATTTACAGCAGTGTTGTCAATAGGCCCAAGTATGCTTGTGCTAGAAAGGGTGTAAAACAAGTTTCTCAGGAGAGTCATGATTTTTCATGCAGGTCTTACTTTTGCAACTTCCAAGAAAAGGGGGAGAATTTCTAACCATGAGTTCAATCCTGTCAGGCTCTTCAGTCTTCTTCAGATATAGGTAGGATTACATCTAGGTTGGTTGTCTTTAAAGCCCATGAACCTATATTTAACTGGTAATTCAAAATGCATTCTAGATTAACATGCTCTCCAGTATAATCTAATTGTAAATATCAACAGATGTTTATCAAGGCTGAGCCAAGCAAAGCCCCTCTTGAGGACTAGACTATTCCATTCAGTTAGATATCCCAAAATGTTTTCTTGGGACAGGCTGTGTCAATAGAGCAGAGTGTCATGATAGCATTATGATGCCTGTTTCCTTCCATGCCACCTTCCCATGAACCCAAGCCTCTATTGTAAGACGTTTAGAAAAGTAGCACTCTGAAACTTTTATTTGAAGAACACTGTTGAGGGAAAAGTGTCTTGCACGACGAATAGTTGTTTGTCTCTTGAGTCCATCGTTCTCTTTTATTTCTTGGACACTAAGAATTATGTAGTAGTTTTCTAGGAAGTATTCTCATAAGCACATATGGTGAATGTTAGGTTGACCCAGGAAACAAAAACTGTTCCAGATATTCAGAACAGTAAGGATTTTAATACAGAGAATTAATGGCTTGCAAGGCTGCTGGCAGGCATGGGCACAAAGCTGTTAGAGGCAGGTAACATGCAGGTACTCACCTGGAAGCCTTGGTAAGTCTCCATCATCTCTGCAGTTTCCAGTCTTTGCTGACACCCAAAGCAGATATAGATGATTCTCAAAACCTTATCTTCTGCCCAGGTATCTACCTGCAGTTGCCTCCAGAGGATATTAACGGGGTCTCCTTTCTCTTCTCCTTTCCAAATTTCATATAAGCAGAACCCTTACAGTAGTGAATGCCGTAGTGGTGGGGCCCAGTGGACAACAAACAGAGAACACCTGATGCTCTAGATTACTTAGAAATTCAGTGGTTTATGAAAACACACTCAGCAAGAAAATGCCACTAGAAGGATCATCCAAGTCAGCTGTTAAGAACTCATTGTGCTGGGGGCTCCTGGGTGGCTCAGTCAGTTGAGCATCCAACTTCAGCTTAGGTCGTGATCTCATGGCTGGTGGGTTTGAGCCCCACGTAGGGCTCTTTGCTGGTGGCTCAGAGCCTGGAACCTGCTTCGGATTCCATGTCTCCCTCTCTCTCTGCCCCTAACCCACCCACATTCTGTCTCTGTCTCTCTCAAACATAAATAAACATTAAAAAAAAAAAAGAACTCACTGTCCCCAATGTCTGCCCACCTTCCTTTGAGATTCGATTATTTACCACAGTTATTCTCCTGGGAGCTGCAGAAGGACTTAACCCTACTTAGAAGAATAGGCTGTCAGCATATTTGGATGACATAAGTACTTCTTTTAAAAAGAAACTTAATGTTTATTTTTGAGAGAGTGTGTGAGTGGGGGAGGGGCAGAGAAAAGGGATGGAAGACTGAAGCTGTCAGCACCAAGCCTGATGCAGGGTGTGACCTCCCCAACCATGAGATCATGATCTCGGCCAAAGTCAGGCACTTAACTAAGCCACAGAGGTGCCCAGAATGATGTAATTACTTCTATATTTTTTGTTGTTTTTATATTTTGTATTCTGGCTGGTGCTTGAGCAAATCTCTTGTGTGCAGTTCAGAGTTGGGGCTTATCCTTAACACTTTAACCCTTTCCATCTTCAGCAGCTATGCTAAACAAATCCAAAGTTGCAGAATAATATTTTTAGTCATGAATAAAAGGCATCTCCTCACTGTAGGTTTTATTGTGTATCCCCCAAAGTGCAATTTCCTTTGCTGATTTATCACACTAGACAAAGTTGGACCACACATTAAAAAAAAAAAAAAAAAGGTTTTTGATAACCATCTCTCCAATTAAAACTTTGACCTAGGGGCACCTGGGTGGCTCAGTCAGTTAAACGACCAACTTCAGCTCAGGTCATGATCTCACAGTTTGTGCATTCAAGCCCCACATCGGGTTCGGTGCTGAGCTCAGAGCCTGGAGACTGCTTCAGATTCTGTGTCTTCTTCTCTCTCTTCCTCTCACCCACTTGTGCATTCTCAATCTCTCTCTCAAAAATAAACAAACGTTAAAAAAATTTAAAAAAAACTTTGACCAAATTTGCAGTGTATGCATCAAAAAAATATTCACTCCCTATTCTCTGGCTAATTTTACACCTTATTATTTTCCTTCTAAATTAATCTGTGCTCTCTTATTTAATTTATATATCATTGTAAGATACCTTGTATTCTTCCTGTACAAAAGTAGTTTATGTACAAACACAAACATCTTTTGTTTACTTGAAAATGGGATTTTATTTTAAGCAATTTCTGGGGTTTTTTACAAATCATTTCAGATTAAACTCTTATGAAGTGAACACGGAAAATGCTTTCTCACTTTTTGCTGAAATTATTATTTTTTTAATCCCCACCTGGTTAGGCATGAAGTCCAAGTCAACTGCTACACATATTTATCATTATAGTGTTTTTAAAAAAAGAATTAAGCAGGGTGTTGGCTTTGCCTGAGTACTGAGGATTGTGCTGGCAGCGTGTGTTTTATTAAGCTATTTATAGCTTAATAGGGGTGGGAGTGTCCCAAAGAACCTCAAAAACTTGAGTGGTATCTCTAGGAGCTGTCAGTTTATCCCCAGAGGCAGCATGAGGACAAAGCAGAGTAAAGAGTTAGGAATCCTGGTTTCTAGGTGTTGTTAGGAATAGTGCAATCTCTACTCACTCTTATAATGGCTCATTTGTAAATAATTTAATTACAAAAAAAACAAAAAACAAAACCAAAAAAAAAAAAAAACCTAAAAACACCTCTCTTCCATAAAATGGAGACATTCCTGTACTCACGGCCTCAAAAAGCTGAACAAGATGAAATGTATAGTGGAAAGTAGGCATGAAGGTGGAGTCAGGAGAAACTAATTTGAATTTTAATGCTGCCCTTTAGTAATTGTGACATTGGACAAAGTAGCCTTGATGAACCAATTGTGCTTTCTAAAACCAATTAAATTTCATTTCCTAGATAGTAACAGAGTGTGAGAACTGTCTCCCAAAGTTGTTAGGAGGATTAAATGAGATAATGCATTGAAAGACCTATGAAAACTATAAACTATATATACAATTGTAATTCCAGCTCAGAGAGTAGCCAGACCAGGAAAAAAAAAAAGAAACTTAGATGCTTTTGGTAAACAAAAGCTTCTGACTCAATTGGTATGCTAACTAAAATCACTGAGTGCAGAAAGATGCACTCACAAGGTTCCTCCAAAAATGCAATACCATAAGAGACTCTTAAATACAGAGAACTGACAAACAGGGTTGATGGGAGGGAGGAGGGGGGGAAATGGGTGACGGGCATTGAGGAGGGCACTTTTTGGGATGAGCACTGGGTGTTGTATGTGAGCGATGAACCTCGGGAATCTACTCCTGAAGCCAGGAGCACATTGTATACACTGTATGTTAGCTGACTTGACAATAAATTCTATTTAAAAAAATGCAATACAACCAAAATAGATACCAATTATTTAGTGCCACCTACCAAAGCAAAGCTGAACCCAGCAGGCCACCAATTAGGCTCCATTAGCATTCTCACACCTTTCTAAATTATTGGATTGGATTGACAAGTTCCTGACTATGTTGAAATATTATAATTAAATTTTATGACATTAGTATCTATGACTAGCTTACAAGGGAGCTCATTTTAGTGTTCTGATTATAAAGACTTTATGTTCCCAGGGTTAATAAAAATCAGTATGTACATCTATTCCAAGACAGGTATGTATGTGTTTACACAGATAAACAGATTGACAAGGTATATAATTTTTTTAATTTGGAACTGTACCCTGTGCAGCAGGCATTACCAGTGAGCAGTGAGAGCTGGCTTTCTTTCCACACCAGAACTGGGTATGATCAAATTTTTCCAGTTATTGGCTAAAAACTTCATTTGGTTGCTGCTTTAATTTGCATTTTAATAATTTGAAGTAAATTTGAATGTTGAAAAATGTTTTTTTTACCTATTTGTATATCTTACAATGAAATCCTTGCCAATCTCCAATCTTAATATTTATGGGATGTGTATCTATTTTTTCAGTGAGTTGCAAAATATTTATATTAAGAAAATTAACCCATTGTTCAATATATGAGGATTTTTTCAGGTTTTTTTTTTTTTTGCCTTTTTTATTTTGATTATCTGTATTTTAAGATCCTGGTGATTTGTTTGTTTTTACTTTGTTTTCCTGTTTTGGCTCATATTTATTTCTGAATAATCCCTATGTTCCATACTCTCAGTTCCCAAATTTCTATTTTTTTCTAATGTTAACAGTCATCATTTCCAACAGTAATAAAGTTAATATAAGGCAAAATAGAAAATATACTTGACTATATACTTCATCTGATTACTAAACACCTCTTGAATAAAATGTAGAGTGAGAACATTCCAAGTAAGAAAACAAATAAGATATCATACTACGGTGGAATATTGAAATCAGTCTTCAGTTTCCCAAAATGTTAAACACAGCATTACCATATGGGTACACTCATGTACCCAATGAGAGCATACCTAGTAGTCTCAAGAGAGGTCATGGAGTCTGTGCTGTGAATTCTAGGAAATAAAAATGAATCAATGGGAGAAGATGGCAGCATAGGAGGATGCTGGGCTCACCTCGTCCTGCTGATCACTTAGATTCCACCCACATCTGCCCAAATAAACCAGAAAACCACCAGAAGTTTAGCAGAATGGACTCTGGAGCCAAGCGTACACAAGAGGCCCACAGAAGAGGGTAGGAAGGGCAGAGAGGTGGTGCACACTACATGGACTGGCGGGAGGGAGCCAGGGTGGTGGAGGGGCAGCCTGCCTGGCAAGGCAGAATCCCCAAGTCTGGCTTGCAAAAGCAGAGGGGCCGGACTGCATGAGTTCTGACAGCCAGAGGGACTTAATATCTGGAATGTTAAAAGTCAACAGCTCTGCTCTCAGAGAGCGGAGAGGGCGAGAGGACATCAGAAGGGAGAGTTGCTGAGCCCCGGAAGACAGAGCTCAGCTCGATGGGAGAACAAAGGCGCTGGCCAGCACTATCTCCCTCTCCCATCCCCCAGCCGAAATTCCAAAGGGAACCAGTTCCTGTCCCTGAACTTGCTTACACGTGCAAACACCCAATGCTGTGCTTCTGTGGATCCATCCCTCCAGCAGGTCTGCCTCCCTCCTGGTGCTGCAGGGCCCCTCTCATAGGGCAAAGCGAGCTAAGCCTCCCCTCCCACCCCTGTGCACCTTGAGGATCAACCCCCGCTAATATGCAAGATCCCATAGAAGCAGCAACACAAGCCTGGCAGCGTGCAAGTAGCCCAGACAATGGCCACACCACTCCACAGTGAGTCCTGTCCCTGGGAGAGGGGAAGATAAGGTACACTCCAGTCTGACTGTGGCCCCAGCAGTGGACTGGGGACAGACATCAGGTCTGACTGCGGCCCCGCCCACCAACACAAGTTACTCCAGACAGCACAGGGGAAGTGCCCTGCAGTTCCGCACCACCCCAGGGATTATCCAAAATGATGAAATGGAAGAATTCTCCTCAAAAGAAACTCCAGGAAGTAGCAACAGCTAACAAATTGATCAAAAACAATTTAAGCAATATAACAGAACAAGAATTTAGAATTATAGTCATAAAATTAATTGCTGGGCTTGAAAAAAGTGTAGAGGACATCAGAGAATATATTGCTACAGAGATCAAGGGACTAAGAAATAGTCATGAGGAGCTAAAAAATGCTATAAATGAGGTGCAAAATAAAATGGAGGCAACCACACCTCAGATTGAAGAGGCAGAGGAGAGAATAGGTGAATTAGAAGATAAAATTATGGAAAAAGAGGAAGCTGAGAAAAAGATAAAAAAAAAATTCCAGGAGTATGAGGGGAGAATTAGAGAACTAAGTGATTCAATCAAACAGAACAATATCTGTATCATAGGAATTCCAGAAGAAGAGTGAGAGAAAAGGGCGGAAGTTGTACTTGAACAAATCATAGCTGAGAACTTCCCTGATCTGGGGAAGGAAAAAAGCATTGAAATCCGAGAGGCACAGAGACCTCCCTTCAGACGTAACTTGAATCAATCTTCTGCATGACATATCATAGTGAAACTGGCAAAATACAAGGATAAAGAGAGACTTCTGAAAGCAGCTAGGGATAAACAGCCCCTAACATACAAAGGTAAACATATAAGGGTAGTAGCAGACCTATCTACTGAAACTTGGCAGGCCAGAAAGGAATGGCAGGAAATGTTCAATGTGATGAACAGAAAAAATATGCAGCCGAGAATCCTTTATCCAGCAAGTCTGTCATTCAGAATAGAAGGAGAGATAAAGGTTTTCCCAAACAAACAAAGCTGAAGGAATTCATCACCACTAAACCAGCCTTACAAGAGATCCTAAGGGGGACTCTGTGAGTGAAATGTTGCAAGGACCACAAAGTACCAGAGACATCACTACAAGTATGAAACCTACAGACATCACAATGACTCTAAACCCATATCTTTCTATAATAACACTGAATGTAAATGGACTAAATGCTCCAACCTAGACATAGGTTATCAGAATGGATAAAAAAAATAAGACCCATCTATTTGCTGTCTACAAGAGACTCATTTTAGGCCTGAGGACACCTTCAGATTGAGAGTGAGGGGATGGAGAACTGTCTATCATGCTACTGGACCTCAAAAGAAATCTGGAGTAGCCAGACTTATATCAGACAAACTAGACTTTAAATTAAAGGCTGTAACAAGAGATGAAAAAGGGCATTATATAATAATTACGTGGTCTATGCATCAGGAAGCTAACAATTATAAATGTCTATGCACTGAATACAGAAGCCCCCAAATATATAAAACAATTAATCACAAACATAAGCAACCTTATTGATAAGAATGTGGTAATTGCTGGGGACTTTAACACCCCACTCACAGAAATGGATAGATCATCTAGACACACGGTCATAAAGAAACAAGGGCCCTGAATGATACATTGGATCAGAAGGACTTGACTGATATATTTAGAATTCTGCATCTCAAAGCAACAGAATATACTTTCTTCTTGAGTGCACATGGAACCTTCTCCAAGATAGATCACATACTGGGTCACAAAACAGCCCTTCATAAGTATACAAGAATTGAGATCATACCATGCATACTTTCAGACCACAATGCTATGAAGCTTGAAATCAACCACAGGAAAAAGTCTGGAAAACCTCCAAAAGCATGGAGGTTAAAGAACACCCTACTAAACAATGAATGGGTCAACCAGGAATTAGAGAAGAAATTTAAAAATATATGGAAACAAATGAAAATGAAAATACAACAGTCCTTGTTTTGGGATGCGGCGAAGGCAGTCCTGAGAGGAAAATACATTGCAATCCAGGCCTATCTCAAGAAACAAGAAAAATCCCAAATGCAAAATCTAATGACACACCTAAATGAAATAGAAGCAGAACAGCAAAGACACCCCAAACCCAGAAGAAGAAGAAAAAGAATAAAGATCAGAGTAGAAATAAACAAAATAGAATCTAAAAAAAACTGTAGAGCAGATCAATGAAACCAAGAGTTGGTTTTTTGAAAAAAATAAACAAAATTGATAAACCTCTAGCCAGGCTTCTCAACAAGAAAAGGGAGAGGACCCAAATAGATAAGATCACGAATGAATATGGAATTATTACAACCAATCCCTCAGAAATACAAGCAACTTTCAGGGAATATTATGAAAAATTATATGCCAACAAACTGGACAACCTGGAAGAAACTGACAAATTCCTAAGCACCCACACACTTCCAAACTCAAACAGGAAGAAATAGAAAACTTGAGCAGACTCATAACCAGCAAAGAAATTGAATCAGTTATCAAAAATCTCCCAACAAATAAGAGTCCAGGACCAGATGGCTTCCCTGGGGAATTCTACCAGACATTTAAAGCAGAGATAATACCTATCCTTCTCAAGCTATTCCAAAAAATAGAAAGGGAAGGAAAACTTCCAGACTCATTCTATGAAGCCAGCATTACTTTGATTCCTAAACCAGACAGAGACCCAGTAAAAAACAAGAGAACTACAGGCCAATATCCTTGATGAATATGGATGCAAAAATTCTCAATAAGATACTAGCAAATCGAATTCAACAGCATATAAAAAGAATTATTCACCATGATCAAGTGGGATTCATTCCTGGGCTGCAGGGCTGATTCAACATTCACAAATCAATCAACGTGATACATCACATTAATAAAAGAAAAGATAAGAACCATATGATCCTGTCAATCGATGCAGAAAAAGCATTTGACAAAATTTAGCATCCTTTCTTAATAAAAACCCTCAAGAAAGTCGGGATAGAAGGAACATACTTAAACATCATAAGAGCCATTTATGAAAATCCCGCAGCTAATATCATCCTCAATGGGGAAAAACTGAGAGCTTTCCCCCTGAGATCAGGAACATGACAGGGATGTCCAGTCTCACCGCTGTTGTTTAACATAGTGTTGGAAGTTGTAGCATCAGCAATCAGACAACAAAAAGAAATCAAAAGCATCAAAATTGGCAAGATGAGGTTAAGCTTTCCCTTTTTGCAGATGACATGATATTATACGTGGAAAACCCGATAGACTCCACCAAGTCTGCTATTACTGATACATGAATTTAGCAAAGTTGCAGGATACAAAATCAATGTACAAAAATCACTTTCATTCTTATACTAATAATGAAGCAACAGAAAGACAAATAAAGAAACTGATCCCATTCACAATTGCACCAAGAATCATAAAATACCTAGGAATAAACCTAACCAAAGATGTAAAAGATCTGTATGCTGAAAGCTATAGAAAGCTTATGAAGGAAATTGAAGAAGATACAAAGAAATGGAATAACATTCCATGCTCATGGATTGGAAGAATATTGTTAAAATGTCAATACTACCCAAAGCTATCTACACATTCAATGCAATCCCAATCAAAATTGCACCAGCATTCTTCTCGAAGCTAAAACAAGCAATCCTAAAATTTGTATGGAACCACAAAAGACCCTGAATAGCCAAAAAGTAATTTTGAATAAGAAAACCAAAGCAGGAGGCATCACAATCCTAGACTTTAGCCTCTACTACAAAGCTGTCATCATCAAGACAGCATGGTATTGGCACAAAAACAGACACATAGACCAACGGAATAGAATAGAAACCCCAGAATTAGACCCACAAAAGTATGGCCAACTAATCTTTGACAAGGCAGGAAAGAATATCCAATGGAAAAAAGACAGTCTCTTTAACAAATGGTGCTGGAAGAACTGGACAGCAACATGCAGAAGGATTAAACTAGACCATTCTTACACCATTAACAAAACAAACTCAAAATGGTTAAAGTACCTGAACGTGAGACAGGAAACCATCAAAACCCAGAAGAGAAAGCAGGAAAAAAGCAGGAAAAAACCTCTCTGACCTCAGCCACAGCAATTTTATTTGACACATCCCCAAAGGCAAGGGAATTAAAAGCAAAAATGAACCATTAGGACCTCATGAAGATAAAAAGCTTCTGCACTGCCAAGGAAACAATCAACAAAACTAAAAGGCAACCTACAAAATGTGAAAAGATATTTTCAAATGACATATTGGACAAAGGGCTAGTATCCAAAATCTATAAAGAGCTCATCCAACTCCACACCCGAAAACCAAATAATCCAGTGAAGAAATGGGCAGAACACATGAATAGACACTTCTCTAAAGAAGACATCCAGATGGTCAACAGGCACATGACAAGATGCTCAATGTCGCTCCTTGTCAGGGAAATACAAATCAAAACCACACTCAGATACCACCTCATGCCAGTCAGAGTGGCTAAAATGAACAAATCAGACTATAGTTGCTGGCGAGGATGTGGAGAAACGGGAACCCTCTTGCACCGTTTGTGGGAATGCAAGCTGGCACAGCCATTCTGGAAAACAGTGTGGAAGTTCCTCAAAAAATTAAAAATAGACCTACCCTATAACAGCTGTAGCAGCACTAAATTAAAATAGATTTACCCTATAGCAGCACTTTCAACAATAGCCAAATTATCAAAGAGCCTAAATGTCTACCAACTGATCAATGGATAAAGAAATTGTGGTTTATATACACAATAGAATACTACTTGGCAGAGAGAGAATGAAATCTGGCCTTTTGTAGCAACGTGGATGGAACTGGAGAGTGTTATGCTAAGTGAAATAAGTCATACGGAGAAAGACAGATACCATATGTTTTCACTCTTATGTGGATCCTGAGAAACTTAACAGAAGACCATGGGGGAGTGGAGGGGGGAAAAAGTTAGAGAGGGAGAGAGCCAAACAATAAGAGACTCTTAAAAACTGAGAATAAACTGAGGGTTGATGGGGGGTGGGAGGGAGGGGAAAGCGGGAGATGGGCATTGAGGAGGACACCTGCTGGCATGAGCACTAGGTGTTGTACGGAAACCAAATAAATTTCATATTTAAAAAAATAAAAATAAAAATGCAAATGAAAGGATGTCTGAGAGACCTTGTAAGTGGGAAGCTCGGGGTCATGATAGTCTTCTTTTGGGCAGTCTGAATTCTGTCTGAACTCTTGCACTTAGAAAGGTCAAGGCCTGGGGAAAAGTATTTCTAGTACGATTTCTTGGGACTTCCTCATGACCTCTTGGATGTCTGGAAAGAAGAGTTCTTTTTTTAATTGTTTTTATTTTTTTAAAAAAATGCTTATTTATTTATTTTTGAGAGAGAGAGAGAGAGAGAGAGCGCGCAAGCACAAGTGGGGAGGGGCAGAGAGAGAGGGCAAATCTGAAGCAGGCTTCAGGTTCTGAGCTGTCAGCCCAGAGCTCAGTGCCGGGTTCAAACCTGTGAACCGCAAGATCGTGACCTGAGCCAAAGTTGGACACTTAACCAACTGAGCCACCCAGGTGCCTCAGGGCAAGAAGAGTTCTTCCCTTCTCTCACTTTGTGCCTTCCCTGGACAGGGTTAATATTACTTAGAGAGCACAGAGTACACTCTATATTTCCAGTTTTTGATACTTTAATCTTAATAGTAAAAATTTATATTCCCATGATACTATAGTGATTCTTGAGTTGGTTAGTTATTAAGGTAAGCCCCCCAAAAAAGGACTAGAATAAAAAAAAAACAGAATCAACAGAAGTATAAGGACAAATGTATCCTTCTACAGTTCTCCCATATTTGAGATTAGACTGGAAAAAAAAAACGTTGAATAATATGATTAATGAGAAGGACATAAAAAAATGTCCTTTGCCCAACAGTTAGGGAACATATTTTTCCTAAGAACATGGAGAATATTTCTGCAAACTAACTGTATAATAAGGCAGCAAACAAGTCTCAGCCAAGTTTAAAGGATTGGTATCATAACCATCTTCTTTAACCTTCTTTAACCACAGTGTCATTAGGTTAGAAATCAATTTTTAAAAAATAACTAAAAAGGAAAAAACACAATTTAGATTTAAAAAATGGAACTTCTAGATAATTAGATATGCCAAGTAGATTTTTTTTTCAGTTTATTTATTTATTTTGAGAGGGAGTGTGCGCACATAGGGGGCACACGGGGAAGCTGAAAGTGGTGGAGAGGCAGAAGAAGAGACAGAATCTGAAGCAGTCTCCATCCTGAGAGCACAGAGCCCCATGTGGGGATTTATCCCAGGTTGCTGGGATTATGACCCGAACCAAAATCAAGAGTCTGAGGCTCAATTGCCTGAACCTCCCAGACACCCCTAGAATTGTATTGCAAACTAGAGAATAGTTGTTGCTGTGACTGTGAATGAGCATGAGACAGAAGTGTATAATATCATAAGCTTACCATAAGGAAGAAGAAAAGAAATACTGAAAGTCAGTAAACTTAAAGTTCAGTTTACTAAAGTTAGAATGATGACAGAATAAATCCAAAGAAATTCAACCAATGGCGATATAAAGCATCTCAGGTAATGGAGTAGGGAACAAAGATAAAGAGGGTCAACAAAGCCAAAAATATATTTTTGACATTAATGGACAATATATTGATCAGAAGGGAATACATAAATAATGAAATGAATGACAAAGTGGGACATAAGTACAGACAGAGCAGAGATTTTAAAAACAATACTGGAGAATGTACCAGTTTATTTAACGGACTAGACTTCTTTGGATGCAAGCAGAAACAAACTTCAGTTTTCTTACACTTGCCTTGCAAAGATATGATGAAACATATTCTGTCTTGCCATTAAAAGAAATCTCTAGCAAGTCCCATAATTTTTCTGGTCTCTTAGAAAATAAAATAGCCTTTACTTTTAGTAATAAGAGTCCCAGTCCAGTTTAATGTCAATGCTCTGAACTTCTTTAAAGATTCTCTTCCTCTTCCAACGAGGGCTGGTTCAGTCTTTAGTAAGTGGTGGGAATGGGGAGGATGGTTGCCTTCTCCCTTTCCTCTCTCTACCTTTCCTAACTGACTAGTTGCAGAGTTTTACTCCTTCAGGGAAGACATTAAGGGTAAAGGGGACTAAAAGAAATGGACCAATGCATTTGTGCCTAACACATTTTGCCTCCAGGTATGGCAAACGCACTCTTATGTAGTATTTATTTCACGAACACTTTCGTGTTTTTCAGACATCCCCACTGGGGATCTCCTTATAGAGGATATATACCCCTTCTGTCTGGCCAGTTAAACTCACCCTCTGCACCTGAGTTTCTAGTTGAGTCACATTGTTTCCCCAGATGATCCTCTTGGACTGAATCCCTTTTAAGATGACTCTTGGCTTACTCCCTTCTGGGGACACATGCACCTTTGCCCTTCCCTTGGAGGAAGAGTCTTTGGTTCAAAGGCAGCCTTATCTGTCATTGGGGTGTCAGCTCCAGACCCTCTCTTGTGTTTAGTTTGTCCCTATGAAAATTAAACACCATTCCATACATATTCTTGGCTCCAGGAGACACATATAAACTTCTCAGCATGGTTCTCCTTAAGTCCTCTTCACTCAACTTCCTAAGGCACGGGGTGGGGAGAAGGAAATTGATTCTGTCTCACACAGAGGGAGGAGGACATGAAAAGCACATTGGCATGATCCCTCCAAGCATTGTTAACCATTACTCTTTATGCCATAAGAGTGGGAGATGAAAAAATGCTGGCAGTCTCGTAAGGGTAACTCACTCTAAGACATGAAGTACTTAGTAGCTCTTTTATTTGTCTTGAGCTTTCAGCTAAATCTGAGACAGAAGGAGTCTTATTATGGCAACCTCTTATGTCACAAGAAATTGTATGCCAGTTATTTTGAGAAGCTAACGGGAAAAAAGAGTCTTTATTTTTTATTTTTTTATTGAAGTAATAGTTAACATGCAATGTTATGTTACTTTCAGGCATACAACATAGTGATTTGACAAGTCTATGTGTTATGCTATGTTCACCCCAAGTGTAGGTACCTACTATCTGTCACTATACAATGCTATTGCAATATATGTAATATTTGGCTATATTCTCTATGCTCTACTTTTCATCCCTGTGACTTATTCATTCTATAACTGGAAGCCTGTGCCTCCTGTTCCCCTTCATCCCCCAAAATGGAATTTTCTTTAGAAAACTATAACTTACTAAAGAAAACTCAGGAAGAAAGTAGAAAAGCTGAATAACCTAATCATTAAAGAAACTGAACAGATACACATTCAAAAGCAAAACAAAGAAACAAAAAACCGAGTGGAGGTATGCCTATATTTCGCTATGTGAATATTTAAAAAAATATATGTTTTATTTTATATTTGAGAGAGAGAGACAGAGACAGAGCAGGGGAGGGTCAGAGTGGGGGGGGGGGGTGGGAAACAGAGAATCTGAAACAGGCTCCAGGCTCCAGGCTCCAAGCTGTCAGCCCAGGGCCCGAACTCAGGAACTACGAAATTGCGACCCAAGCCAAAGTTGGACACTTAACTGACTGAGCCACCCAGGCACCCCACACTATGTGAATATTTTAATGGAGATTCTAACAACTGAAGTAAGATAAGAAAAAGAAAACTTTTGAGGATTCAAAAGAAAAAAACAAAGTGATCATTATTTGAGGACAGTTTGTCCTACATGGGAAACTCCAGAGGACACGTAGAAAAACGCTTAGCATTTATTAGTCTAGCAACATTCAGAAATCAATCACATTCCTATATATTAGCACAAAGAGTTAAAACTATAATTTAAGAGGCCAAATGTACCAAAAAATATGACAGAAGTTTATGAATAATTTTACAGACTTCTGTTGAAGCATACTAAAAAGGACCTAAATAATTGGAGAGATACATCAGATTCATGGATCAGAAGAATTGCTGTTATAAAAATGTCAATTATTTTGTAAAATATGAGGATGGCTATGAATGTGTTCCTAGGGAAGCTTATGCTATGGAACTTCATACTTCATATGGGCCAAATGGCCCATATGGGTATATCATTGGGAGGATTTTGGATGCCACCAAGGATAAATATACTTCTGTTTCAAGACAACTGCCTTAAAAAAATCCTTGTGTATATATACAAAGGAATACTTATACCACAATTATTGTAGCCGCATTCTTTGTAATAAAAAGTCCATGGAAATGACTAAACATTCATCAATAGGAAAATACATATGTTGAGGTATACACATGTAGTTAAATACTATTCAACAATGAAAATGAATTAATCAGAGTATGTATTCTAATCTATGGATAAATCTCCCAAAGGTAAGTTTGGTCAAAAAAAGGCAATTTGTAGAAAAAAATATGTATAACATGTGGTTATCCACATAAAACAATTTATATACATACATGTATATTCAGTTTAAAATAGAAAACATGCATGGTACTGATAAATATCAAATATCAGATAGTAATTGTTTCCAGTGTTTCCGGTGTTCCAGAGGGTGAAAAATATGATTAAAATTACTAAAAACAACAACAAAATATAACGGAACATTTAATTTGTTTCAACACAGCAGGATACCTCATTTTCCCTCCTATTTGTAAAATAATAAATCCTCTTTATGAGGTGTTCCTTGCAGGTCAAAGTGAGTCCTATTATACATTCTATACATTTGGTAAATTTGATAATTTGTTTATAACTCACCTTCAAAAGTAAAAACAAATATCTCAGTACCTTTAATAGGGTAGCAAAAGACTCTACCTCAAATTTAGAAAAGGGTAACTGTTTATTTTATACCCTGAACAGTGGATAAAGTTCAACAATAATTTCTTTTGAAGGATTCACCAAAAATGCCATTTGTTAAGTAGCAATAGAAGCATTCTGCATTCTGTGGCCTTAGTATTAGACCATTTATTTTCTTTAATTAGTCCCCATATCTACCATGATTAAATGAAACATATGAGACAGGGATTAGAGGATGGATTTAGAAGATCCAGACAAGCTAAGATACTACAAATAAACTAGTAGAGAACATTGACAAAACATGGAACGACAATTCGGAAGTAGCAGATGAAGAAATTTTTTTCTAGTTATCAATCACCTATTTAAAAATAACCGCTGAAGGGAAACCTGAATTCATCCTCTTTCCTTGTCATAATTAGTATTACCAGAATGTTTTCTTTCCTCGCGTCTTGAATTTTAATGCTGCACTGAAGAATAATGGAAAAATCATTTCGATGAAGCCGAAGATTGCATTTAATTCTAGTGTGTTAATTGGCTTTATTAAAAATTAGCATTTTTGAAATTCTAATTCTTTCTAATTTATGAAATGTCACTCATTTTCTCATGTATCATATTGTAATTAAATTTGCATGGGAGTAAATTTTATTTGTCTCTGTTGCTGAAACACTGAAGATTTGCACAACAAATGCAGGATATTTCTGTATTTGTGTGTGTTGACAATAAAATATTCATTAATTTTGAACATGGCAACAGCACTGCACATGCTGCAATTGTAATTACTATTGCTTAGTAACAGCATGTCTCTGAATGACAATGGGAATTAGCTGAATAATTATTACATGTGCTTCTCCTTGCAATATTTTTTCAATGTAGTTCTGATCCCTGGGTAGAAGTTGCCAGTTTAGGCAAAGCCATTTGAGCCAAATACAGATTCTGCTTCATAAACCATCAATGTAATCAGTCTAAGACCAACAGCAGTCCACAGTTAATCACATAATAATTGGATCATTCCTTCAATGTCAATACATTAGAACCTGCGTGCAAAGCATTCGGGGAAACTGTTTACCAGACCTAAATTTCTCTAGAGAAATCAAACCTTGTACAATTAGCAGGGAAAAAATGAAATGTTCATTCTCTGGTTTAATTAGAAAGGCACCACATCTGAAGTACCCACTGCTGGCTTCTTGCGCTGCCTAATTCTCCTGTTATCTCAGAGTTATCTTTCAGCCAAGTAGATTTTGCAGCATACTTTCACTTGCATAGGTGTACCTTTACCCAGATCAATAACAAACGGTAGGCAACAATCGTCTATCAACAACTCTGCATGTTCTTTATTGGAAAAGTTAGAGCAGTAAAGCAAATTCACTCACTGTTGCAAGATTGTGAGGTTGTTTTTGTTTTCTCTTTAGAATCTGACGCTCATTATGCATTTCTATACCTTCTATTAATGCAATTGACACTTGGATAGAGTCATTTTTTTTAAATCACAAAACCTGATTTCAGAAATGCTATTTTTATCATTTATTGGCCTGTATTAATTCATGGCCATTGGGATTTTCCATATCGGTTAATGTAAGTGGCTTTTCCCAAAATCAGCTTCCTCCCAAAGCAGACTCTGGGGCTTTTCCTTTCACACTAGCACCTTTCCCTTAGGAATGCGATAACACACCCCTGCTCAGGGAAGGATGTTAATGAATGTCCTTCTTTCAGGTGACATGGTTGTAACTGTGGGGTCAATTTGCATGGTCACTTGCTATTCTTAGGGCAAGGATGATCAACTTTCTCCAAAAGAGCCAAGGGTAAAAAGCAAACAACAATTTCTGGAAGGCCTTCTATAAACAGTAATAGAGACCAACTGACATATCTCCCCCAGAAGGTAAAAAGACTGAAGGTATTAAGGAATTTTTTTTTTTAAGTTTGAAATAAGACCAAAATATACAAGTGTACCTAGAATCCATCTCACTCTTTAGGGACTTTGGACTTTGGCTTACTAGTGTATCTTGATGAAGGCCCAGGACCTGTAAAACTAGATGTTATCTTGGAAAAACGAGAGCTTGTAATTGATTTTTGCCCAGTAGAGATTCAATATAAAAATATTTGTATATCCAGATGTTATAGCTTCATTGCCTTTCAAACAGTTTTGTATGTAACTTAGTAATCTCCATTTCAGCCTCCATTATTTAGTCAACTGTATGAACATCTGCCTCTGATAGCCTCTTGAACCAGCTTTGTCATTTTGCCAGTTCCACCACTAATAAGCTAAATAATTCTGACACAAGTTCACTGTATATTTATATAAGCATCAGATGTTTTTAAAATTTTTATTTTGAAGTAATTGTAGGCTCAGACGGAATTGTGAAAACTCCCAATTTCCCATTTACTCTTCACCTGTATCCCCCTGATGATATCTTTAAAAACAGTAGTTCAATAGTTGGGCCCAGGTAGTTAATATTAGCATAAAAAATAGTATTACCTAAACTACAGACCTTATTCAGATTTCATCAGCTTTTTTATATGCGGTCTTTTCTGTGTGTATAGTTCTATGAATTTTATCATACATACATATTTAAGGAGCCACTCCCATAATTAGAATAAAAAATGTTCCATCAGGAGCACCTGGGTGGCTCGGTCGGTTAAGCGTCCGACTTCGGCTCAGGTCATGAGCTCACGGTTTCTGAGTTCGTGCCTCACGTCGGGCTCTGTGCTGCCAGCTCAGAGCCCGGAGCCTGCTTCAGATTCTGTGTCTCCCTCTCTCTCTCTGTCCCTCCCTCTCTCTCTGTCCCTCCCCTGCTTGCACGCTCTCTCTCTCTCTCAAAATTAAATAAACATTAAAAAACATTTCAAAAAAATGTTCCATCACCCAAGAGGAGCTCCCTCATGCTATCCCTTTGTATTCATGCTCTCCACAGAAACCTAATGTCCAACAACCACTGATCTGTTGTCCATCACTACAATTTAGTTCTTTTAAGAATATTATATAAATGGGATTATTCCATGTGTATTATTTCAAGATTGGCTCTTTTCATTTAGCAGAATTCCCTTGGAATTCATCCAAGTTGTAGCAGACCTCAGTAGTATATTTCTTTTCTTTTCTTCCTTAATGCCCATCACCCATTTCCCTCCTCCCCCCGTGCCCCTCCATCAACCCTCAGTTTGTTTTCTGTATTTAAGAGTCTCTTATGGTTTGCCTCCCTCTCTGTTTGAAGCTAGTTTTTCCCCTTTCCTTCCCCCGTGGTCTTCTGTTAAGTTTCTCAAGTTCCACATATGAGTGAAAATTAGAATGTTTCATTTTAATGTTCAGGAATATTGAATTCAAAGAATGTAGCATGGTCTGTTTATCCATTTATCCACTAAAAGATATTTGGATTGTTTCTGGAAAGCTGTCATCAATACCCATGTATTCACGTACACATATTTTTGCAAATAGAAGTTCTTATTTCTCCAGGTTAAAAACTCAGGAGTGGGATTACTGGGTCATATGATAAGTGTTTGTTTAACTTTATAAGAGATTGCCAAAATGTTTTCCAGAATGTACCATCTTACATTTTGAAGTATTGTTTGAGAGATCGGATTGTTCTGCATCCTCAACAGCACTTGTGAGAGTCAACATTTTATGTCTTTAACAATTCTAATAGCTATAAAGTGACATCAAGTTATGGTTTTCAGTTGTGTCTAATTAATGGTTATTGATATTATACATCTTTTCATGTTCTTATCCTATCTGTATATGCTGTTTGGGGAAGTGTCTGAATTTTTTTTTTTTATTTAAGCTTTTAAATTTTAATTCCAGTATGGTTAACATACAGTGCTATATTAGCTTCAGATATATAATATAGTGATTCAGTAATTCTGTACATTACTAAGTGCTTATCATGATAAGTGTGCTCTGAATCCCCTTCACCTATATCACCTGTCTTCCCACTTACCTCCCTTCTGGGAACCATTCATTTGTTCTCTATAGTTAAGAGTCTGTTTCTTGGTTTTTTTGTTTCTCACTCTCACTCTCACTCTTTTCTTTGCTCATTTATTTTTATTTCTTAACGTTGCCCTGTTTTTTAACTAGGTTGTATCCTTACTCTTCAGTTTTGAGAATCTTTTATATATCCTGGATATATGGGCTACTGTAGCCCATCTAATGAGTTTTTAAATTTTCAGTTATTATAATTTTCACTTCTAAAATCTCCATTTGGTTTACCTTCTCCTATCTTTTTTTTGGCTGAGACTATTTTTTTTCCAATGATTTCAAGAGTATTAATAATTGCTTACTAGAGCATTTTTATGTCTGCTTTAAAATTCTTGGCAGATATTTCTAATATCTGTCTTGTCTTAGCATTTGTATCTCTAGTCTTTTCTCATTTGACTTGAGATTTTTCTTGGTTCTTGGGATGCTGAGTAATGTGGGATTGAGTATTTTGAATATTACACTGGATGCCTCTGCTTGCCCATTTAAATCTTCCACTGGAGCTTATAGTATTTAGGCTCAGAACGTATATCCCATCCCTCTTTTGTGAATTGTGCTTCAAATGGCAATTTAGATTACAAAGGTTTTGTAGCACTGTTTTGGTTTGACTTGCTTGTGTACTGTAGAGAGACCGGTGTGAAGCCTGGGTGGTATTCTATGCCACAGCTCTGCTTTCAGAGCTTTAGCTGTTTTGACTTTGGTTGGTTTTCTGATGGGCCACCTGAGGATGAGTCTAAGCTTCACAGACAGATTTTGAAGGATTCCTTTCTCTAGAGCTCTCCTTTCTGTAATCCCCCCTTGCACACTAGCTGAAAGGGAAAAGGATACCAAGTCTCTGCAGGGTAAGGATAGTCAAGAGGGATGCTTCCCAGAGTCCCTATGTTCTGTTATCTACAAGACATTCCTTTCTGATTCTAAAAAGCTTAGTTTATACATTAAAACACTGAGTACCATTGAGTTCTCTCTCTTCGTCTAATAATTCTCTTTCTGTGTAAACGCTGCTCACTGCTGTGTAAACGCTGCTCACTGCTTCAAGGCAGGCTCAAGATATATAAAGAAGACAGAAAGAAAACATACAGATTAATATTTCAAAATTTTCTCAATGTAGATTGCCAGTTAGCTATAAAAATATATGTCTTCTATTACTGTGCACAGCCTTGGCTTTCTGTTTACATTATTTTGTTGAATTGACAGATCACCCTGGATGTTTGCTCTAATACATACTTGCGGCTTTCTTTCCAGTGCTTTCTCTGGGGCTGCGTTGTGAAGTGTATGCTCATAAAGTTTTACTATCTTTACATAGTAACAATGATGCAATTGAGGATTGCATTCAGGTTTAGTATTTGGACACAAATACAGCAGAGATATGATTAATGAAAGACCGTTTTAGTAGAAGCAGCAAGGATTCAGAAGGTAAGTGGTGCTGTTTTCAAATCTGGGCTCTGCAATATAAAGTTGAGGAAGTCTATGGCTCCCTGAGAGCCTGTTTGCGAATCATTTAGAATGGGAGATGGTTACAATGCTTGGAGAGGTTGTGAGGCCAAGGTACCTTTTTATAAAGAGAGACCCCCAGGACACTTCCTGGCACAATGGTTGTCAATTTACTTCTCTAATAGGCACAAAGAAGCAGAAAATGACTATAAGATTTAGTTATAATGTAAATTTTTATTTTAAAAAATTTTTTTAATGTTTATTTATTTTTGAGAGAGAGAGAGAGAGAGAGAGAGAGAGAGAGAGAGAGAGAATGTAAGTAGGGGAGGGGCAGAGAGAGAGGGAGACACGGAATCCGAAGCAGGCTCCAGGCTCTGAGCTGTCAGCACAGAGCCGAAAGCGGGGCTTGAACAAACCATGAGATCATGACCTGAGCCAATGTTGGAGGCTTAACTGACAGAGCCACCCAGGTGCCCCTAGTTGTAATATAAATTTTTAAATAAAAATTATGATCTAACCCAGACAAAAATTCCAAATTTGAAGTGCCTCTCTCATGCAACTCCTTACTTTATAGATGGCAAATCTGAGGCTCCAAAGGTTAAGTGAGTTGCTAAGGGTAGGTCATGTTGAGGGAGCAAATTTGGGACCAGAACTCTAACCTTTAGACCTTAAAACAATGGCACAAACATCTCATTAAAAAACCTCTGAAATGAAATATTTTATACTTATTGATTCGTACAGTAGGCCCCAACATGCTATGAAATGTGCACATGGCATATAAACATCTACTGTACTGTATCATAAATTAATACCATTAACTGATATGCTAATTACAACAAACATTAAACATTTAACTAAAAACACCACTTACTTTAGAATACTATAGCTCTTGGGGATGCTATAGATGATTTGGGTCATTTATAAAAGCTCTGTTGGGGGGCGCCTGGGTGGCTCAGTCAGTCGGTTAGTGTCCGATTTCAACTCAGGTCATGATCTTGCAGTTCATGGGTTCGAGCCCTGTTTTGGGCTCTGTGCTGACAGCTCAGAGCCTGGAGCCTGCTTTGGATTCTGGGTCTCCTTCTCTCTGCCCCTCCCCCCACTCACGTGTGTGTTCTCTCTCTCTCTTCCCCTCTCTTTCAAAAAATAAATAAACATTAAAAAATATATATCTAAAAACTCTTTTGGGAAATTTAAATCAATACCTTTTGTATTTGTAGACAAATGTTCTTAAAGGAGAGAAACATTAAAAAACTATTACTGTTAATATTTCTTTACAAACATGGTTACTAGCTATGGAATGTTTGAGGGAATCCTTAGGACTTTGGGAAGACTTGGAAAGAGGTGGTTTTGCTGAATGTGTTCTGGACTACCTTGAAATTTCATGGAAAGACTTTCCATTTCTGCTAATTCATACCTTATCTGGTGTCTTAAACAAACAACAGCAAACACAAAAAATGAGGTCTGTTTTTATTATTATTAATTATTATTATTACCGTAGCCAAAGACAGAAGGAATGCCACACCTACTATCCTTTCTGCTCATCCTCCCACTTATGTCATGGGAAACATAGACACTTTTAATTTGTAGATATTTTTAGCATAAAGAGGTATGTAGCCTTTGGCGAGCATTGTGCTAATGCCTCTTCCTAGAATACCACTCAATTTTTGTGGCTAGCTCTTGCCTAAAAGGGGAGACTGCTAGAGCAGGAACTGGGCAGTTATTTTTTCATGATGGCTAAACGATCAAACGTAGCAGTCCTTGTCTGTTTCCAAGTCTCTAATCTGGCAGTACTATCCCATCCCCAGCCAAGTCCTTTTCTGTTAATCACAGATCCAGAGTCTTCTTAGTTCCTATTTCCCAAGGCTGTCCCTTTACTTGTGGGAGGATTGTTTCCCATTGGGTGTTTTCCTCCTAAGACCCGGGCAGACAAGCAGAAGAAAAAAAAATCTGATTTTGATGTGCTTTCAAAGCGTTGTTACTAAATAGATGTGGGTTTTTTTTTTTTTGGCCTAGATTATACTGACAAGTACAATTTTATCATCAATTCATGATTTATATTTGAGGTAAAACATCCTACTGGAATTCTGACATTAGTGGGACTGTCAGTTCTGCTTTACAAAAGGGAGAAAAATCAAAACAATATTTCTCAGAAAAATAACTTATTTCCCTCCTTTTTATTTTCCAATATTAGATAATCACAAACAGAACCTTAGCTACTAATCTAAATAAGGAACACTTTGAATTTGTTTATATATTCATTTTTTTATTCCACATATCAAGTACTCTAAAAAAAGTTGATCATTCCAGGCTTTGCCCCAAACTGGTCTGATATGACATGTGGTAAACAGTAGCAATTATTTTAGTGTCATTTATCAAAGATCCCTATTTGAATTTCTTCTGTGTTCAGCCTAGCAATGAAGAATACTTGGATATGTCTGGCATTCTTGTAGGTTGGCCAACCAGCGACCTTATTTATATGAAAACCAAGAAACCTTATACTCTACAAGAAGAAAAAGGGAAAGTGCACTAGTCTGGTTCAAAAGCAGTCGATTTCTGCTAGAGGGCAAATTTGAATACAGCGCCATGCCTGTCATTCAAGTTGTTCTCCATCCAGCCCTTATAAATTTGTATCTTGATCCTTGGGTAAAAGTCCTATAATAAAAAAAAGTAGGTGAAAAACTAAAAATGTCTGTTTCTTAAAGCTTCCACAAAGCATCGAGAGCGTGGGGCATCTGAAATGTTGCTGTCAGCAGTTATGAAGGCAAGGAGTGATAATGCCATCTTAAGGGCAAGGATGAGAAATGATGCCAGAAGCACAGAGAAGGACCTTTATATCTCTCAGTGGCTGCAGCAGTGTAGAAATTGGCTGGCACCGGCCCAGATGGTGGCACCTTCAGTGACTATCTGCAGCAGGATTCAAGGTAGTCATGCAAGCAAGCAGCAGCAGCATGGTATATTCAGGAAAGCAAGGGCTTAGCGGACAGGAAGCCTTCACACGTGCCCTGGAGGGACAAAGCATTCTGTGTGCTTTGGCTTTACAGTTCAAACTGCTTTTCTGGACAATGACAAAGGCACTATTTGTATAAGCGTTCTCCAGAGAAATAGAACCACCAGAACACACACATACACACACACACACACACACACACACACTGATTGATTTTGTTATGAGGAATTGGCTCACACAACTGTGGACGCTGACAAGTCCCATGCTCTGCTGTCTGAAAGCAGGAGACCCAGGAAAGCTGGTGGTGTAATTCAGTCCAAATGTGAAGTCCTGTCAGCTGGGGAAGTCAATGGAACAAATCCCAGTCCAAGGGCAGGAGATGAGACATCCCAGCTCAAACAGGGAGGCAGAAAATAAAATGAGGTAGTTTCCTTCTTTTTCAGCCTTTTATTCTATTTAGTCCCTCCGTGGTTTAAATGGATTAGGTGGTACCACCCCTCACCCCCCTGGCACTGAGCATTGGGAAGGTGGGGAGGGCCCTTGATGTTACCCCCTGGAAATAATGTTTAGTCTGAGCACCCTGTGGCCAGTTACTTGACCACATAAAATTAACCATCACACTATCAAAATTAGCTGAGGCAGGAGAAGGGTCACAATGATAGCCTAGAGGGTTGATTTGTGGCATATGCATTGTATATTTCTTGGGAAATCTCAACTATGTAATAGAATTTGAAGAAAACTGGTTTTAATAATAGGAGATCGGGAAGATCCAGGAAAATAATGGTTTTGTGAACCTCTATCCTTCTACATGCTGGTGTGGCCAGAGAAGTATCACACTTCTTAAAGAATTATTATATACTGTTATTTTCAAAGGGAGCTTTAGAGAGATAAAGGTAGAAAAGGCCACTTGAGGGTTGTGTAATTTGGGAAGAAAAAGAATGGTATTTCTTTTTTGACTTGCTGCTGTCAGGGTAATTTTAGACCATTTCATAATATTGGCTGGTAAGGTCTCCTAATTCTTTTTTTTTTTTTTTTTCTGCAGACACTGTTAAATGGATAGATAGATGTATTGAGTTATCTGAATTACGGCTTGAGTCCTGTATCCCAGAGACACATATACAAGAAAATTATGTTTTCATTTGCTTCCCTAAAGACCAAATAACTACCTCTTCTACTCTCCAAGGGAGTATACACCAGGGAGTCTAATTCACATGACAAAATTATGTATGTGCTTTTCCTTATGTAGTAAATTTTCCTTAGGTGGTTTCAATGTTTACCACTTTGGGGGCAGAAAAAAATTTAGAATGGAGCAGATGACACACTGGAAATGAATCAGTTCCATTTGGAAACATATACTGTCAACAGGCTTTGCCACTTTCAACTTCTATTGTGAGAGTTGAACATAACATCTTAGTGAATTTCTCTCTTCCACTGCATGAACCCTCCCACTCTGTCCTACAGACTGCATTAGCAGATCCTGTCTATTGAAGAGGGAAGATTAAGATAAAACACCTCAGAAGCAATAAAATTAATGAATAAAGATTTGCACTTCAAATTCAACTTTCCCCAACACATCTAGATGAGGTCTTGCCCCCTTCATGATTCCTTGCAGGGCTTGTTAAACTGCTCCTCAAAACTAGGATGCATTCCGAGTCTGTGTTCTTTCTTTGAAGGGACCATACCAGATACTGACTGGTCATCATTTTTGCTATGTGTCAACTGAATACAGAGATAGTGGTTTTCATTTGGAAAGTAGGAGTGTTCTAACTAGTTTCACCTGGCTTCTGAAACCATAACAATAACCAATCTTCTGGGAATTCTATGGAAAAAATACAGCTGTCTAAATATATATACTAGGAAAAAAGACACACACACATATACAAACACTGTATAAATATATAAGATAGAGGATAGATAGACAACAGGTAGGTAGGTAAAATGAAACTCTGAGATACACACACACACACACACACACACGCACCAGTTGGGGGCCAAAAATTGACATAACTCAAAGGAATCTTTGCTGTATTAAAATATACCAAACTATTCATTTATATTCAAAGAAATATTTTGGGTTTTTTTTAATATTTATTTTTAAGAGAGACAGACACAGAAAGCGAGTTGGTTAGGGGCAGAGAGAGAGGGAGACACAGAATCCAAAGCAGGCTCCAGGGGCAGAGAGAGAGGGAGACACAGAATCTGAAGCAGGCTCCAGGTTCTGTGCTGTCAGCACAGAGCCCAACGCGGGGCTTGAACTCACGAGCTATGAGATCATGACCTGAGCCGAAGTCGGACGTTCAACCCACTGAGCCACCCAGGCACCCCTATTTTGGTTTTTTAAGGGGACCCAGAAAATGTACCCCACTTTCCCATAGGAGTTCACTTGGTAAGAGATAGGAGTGAAGCAACTAGAAAAACACCATCCGCTTAACATTTTCAGAGAGGCTTTTGGCAGATGAGGCTCACATGTGAAGTGCCCTTGTACTTCCTAAAAATGAACCCCAGTGTTACATCTTTTCTATCCAGCCATAAGCAATGATGTGCCCTTGAGACCTCCCTAGGGGAGAGTTCTCAGAACCCAGAGAACTGTATAAGAATGTTCTCTCCTAATATGAATATGTAACTGTATTTGCCCAAAGGTTTCCTGTATGCCAGAGCCTATGCTAAGCACCATATATAAATCAATTAGCTCATGAAACATGTAGTAGATACTGATACTGTCCTTATTTACTCACGAAGAAACTCTGGTATCGAAAAGTTAAGTAACTTGCCTAAAGTTGGAGAGTTTATTATAGAGAAGCAAAGTCTCAGAGTTTAGGTAACTTGCTCAAAGTCACAAAGATCAGAATCAAATGCAGGGCCTCTATAATCAACCCAATCTGCACAACATTGCCTTGCAAAGAAAGGCACTAGGTGTAGTTTAAATGTTCATTGCCCAAAGACCTCTGAGAAAACTGCCCTTATCAAAGCTTTCTGAAGGGTGCCAGGTATATTTTATATCACAAGACTTCATGCCAATGGCTAACTGGATCAGGAGAGGCTCCTGATACAATGGTGACCATCTAATGACTGCCTAATTAACTATGATTTGTGAGGCTTGGGTCAAGAAAGCTGAGATGAGTTAACTGGAGTTCTCTGAAGAATTGGAAAAAGAAATTGACAGACTGAAATTTAAGTGTGGTGGGTCATTATTATAAAGGATTCTCTGACACTGAACAAAATTCCTGAAGCCATGATAATTATTGAGAAAACTCAAAAGAGAAGGTGAACTTGAGAAAACCAACAAGTTATTCAGTTTTCTATGTACATATTGGGTTTAAATATACAATTTTATGTTTACCAAGAAAAGTCGTACTTTTTAAGCAAATAGGTAGCAAATTAATGAATATAATACTATAAATATATAACTAAAATTGGCAAGATATTTTAAAAGTTGGATTTTTAATTTTATGTTATGGTTAATTAAATGGCTTAATAGAATAATATTTATTTAATGTTTTTAAAAAGTTATTATAAGCATTAATCCAGTACACATACTTTGAGGCTAGGTTGGAGTTTGTTTGCATAACTCTTACGGTACTCATGTAGACATTATGACATTAGCCTATCCAAAGATTTCACAGATCAAATATATCTTTAGCATATTTTCCAAATATATTGAAAAGCATGGCTATTGGTACAAAGGTTTTAGAATTACTGAAAAGCATATTTAATGATGAAATGATTATCACCACTAATTTTTTATTTTTAAAAATTTTATTTTCATATATCAATTATTAGATTTTAAAACTATTTCTTTTTATTATTTAAATTTTATTTAGTCAACATACAGTGCATATTGGTTTCAGGAATAGAATTCACTGATTCATCACTTACATCACCCAGTGCTCATCACAAGTGCCCTCCTTAATACCTATCACCCATTTAGCCCATCCCCTGCCCACCTTCCCTCCATCAGCCCTCAGTTTGTTCTCTATAGTTAAGAGTCCCTTATGGTTTGCCTCCCTCTCTCTTTTTTCCCTTCCCCTATGCTCATCTGTTTTGTTTCTTAAACTCCATATATGAGTGAAATCATATGGTGTTTGTCTTTTTCTGACTTATTTTGCTTAGTATAATACACTCTAGCTCCATCCATGTTGTTGCAAATGGCAAGATTTCATTCTTTTTTGATGGCTGAGTAATATTCCATTATATCACCTCTTCTTTATCCATTCGTCAGTCAATGTACATTTGGGCTCTTTCCATAAATTTGGCTATTGTTAATAGTGCTGCTATAAACATCAGTGTGCATGTGCCTCTTTTAATCAGTATTTTTGTATCCTTTGGGTAAATACCAATAGTGCAACTGCTGGGTCATAGAGTAGTTCTATTTTTAACTTTTTGAGAAAATTCCTTAAGCTTTCTGGAGTGGCTGCACCAGTTTGCATTCCTTTCAACAGTGTAAGAGGGTACTCCTTTTTCTGCATCCTTGCCAACACCTGTTGTTTCCTGTTAATTTTAGCCATTCTGACAGGTGTGAGGTGGCATCCCTTTGTGGTCTTGAATTGTATTTCCCTGATGATAAGTGATGTTGAGCATCTTTTCATGTATCTGTTGGCCATCTGCATGTGTTCTTTGGAAAAGTATCTATTCATGTCTTCAGCCCATTTCTTAACAGGATTATTTATTTTTGGGGTGTTGAGTTTGTTGAGTTTTCTATAGATTTTGGATAGTAACCCTTTATCAGATGTGACATTTGCATATATCTTCTCCCATTCTGTAGGCTGTCTTTTAGTTTAGTTGATTATTTCCTTCACTCTGTGGAAGCTTTTTATCTGTACAAACAATTCTAAAATTTGTATGGAACCACAAAAGACCCTGAATAGCAAAAGCAATCTGAAAAAGAAAAACAAAGTTTGAGGTATTACAATTCCAGACTTCAAGTTGTATTACAAAGCTGTAGCCATCAAGACAGTATGGTACTGACACAAAAACAGACACGTAGATCAATGGAACAGAATAGAAAACCTAGAAATGGACCCACAACTATATAGTTAACTAATCTTTGACAAAGCAAGAAAAAATATCCAATAGAAGAAAGATACTCTTTTCAACAAATGGTGTTGGGAAACCTGGACAGCAACATGCAGAAGAAAAACTGTCCCACTTACATACACCATGTGCAAAATAAATTCATAATGGATGAAAGACCTAAATGTGAGACAAGAAACCATCAAAATCCTAGAGGAGAACACAGGCAGCAACCTCTTTGACTTCGGCTGTAGCAGCTTCTTAGTAGACGTGCCTCTAGAGGCAAGGGGAAAAAAAGGAAAGGTGAACTATTGGGACTTCATCAAATAATAGAATAGTGTATAAAATCTACCTCTCTTCAGCCATGAAATTTAGTTAAATATTTGCCTCAGATTCTTTAAAATGTAAAGCAAAAAATTTACCTTATTTTTCTTCTCCCTGAAAGTATGGAGGTTACTTAATGTTCATTGCTAAGGAATCAGTTGCAAACTAGCATAATTTAACCTCTTTCTTCAGACACTGAATTGCCCTTTAAAAATGATAATTGGTAAGTAAGTTAAATAAAAATTCATATGAGCTTGCCCTTTGCATGGCTGTCTATCAATATTTGTCAAGTTTTTATATAATGAAATGATCTTGGCATTTCTCTAGCAAATCATGTACCAAGGATTATCAAAATTAGGTAACTATTTTTATATACAGATTTTTTTAAAAGAAGAAACTATTTCTTGGACAGTATTATCAACAATAATTGGGAATAATAGAAAGCAAAAGAAGAAATTATTTCAATTCAGTAAATAAAACAGTGAATGGGGGGATGAGAAAATTAGATTTAATGTATTAAAATTTAGGAAAGATATGTATGATAACTTTGATGTTGGGAACATTCTCTAAATACTCATCATTTTAATAAGCATGTTTTTCAGCAACTCTGAAGTTCATGTATCAGCAGTTACTATTTTAGGTTTATAAATGGAAATGCATGTGGGAAAGTACACTTTCTGTTATAATTTCATTGACTGTGAACTGTTAGAGGAACTTTTAAAAATACCAAGGATTGGGGTGCCTGGGTGGCTCAGTTGGTAGAGCGTCCGACTTTGGCTCCGTTCCTGATCTCAGGATTCGTGGGTTTGCGCCCTGTGAAGGGCTCTGTGCTGACAGCTTCAGATTCTGTGTCTCCCTCTCTCTCTGCCCCTCCCCCATCTCAAACATGAATAAACATTTAAAAAATGAAGAAAAAAACCCCACTAAGGATTTCTGGCCACTTTGGTTCATATGTGGCACTTTTATTTTTCTGTATATAGCTTCAAAGAATATCCATTTGACTTTCTCTCTTCTTGGTTTAGTGGATATCAAACAAAGTTATTCAGAAATTTCTGGCTAATGCTTTAAAAATAAACAACCTCCTGAAAAAGGGGAGGAGCGCCTGGGTGGCTCAGTGGGTTAAGTGTCTGACTCTTGATTTCGGCTCAGGTCATGATCTCAGTCAGTTGTCAGATCTAATGCTGCATCGATGCTAGGTGTGGAGGCGGCATAACATTCTCTCTTTCCCTCTGCTCCTCTCCCCAACTCACACTCGTGTGGTCCCTGTCTCTCTGAAAAAATAAATACATGAATACATACTAAATTAAAAAATAGAAATAAAAATAACCTCCTGAAAGTACATTCACCTAAAAACAACAAAAATACAAAAAGACATAACCAAATGAGAGATTTTGTCTTTATTTATGTACAGGAAAGTGTTTTAATAAATCAGTGAATTAGGAACTTTGGCTATTTTAGAAAAATAATAAATCCATATTTTATAACCAAAGGGTCTTTAAGGAAAATATCATTTTTAAAGAGTCAGTAGGACAATAAATACAACTTTAATCCAAATTCAATTTGTAGAATTATTACTTAAAAATTTCAACCTAGGGGCATCTGGGTGGCTAAATCGGTTAAGCATCCGACTTCGGCTCAGGTCATGATCTCACAGTCTGTGAGTTCAAGCCCCACATTGGCCTCCGTGCTGACAGCTCAGAGCCTGGAGCCTGCTTCAGATTCTGTGTCTCCCTCTCTCTCTGTCCCTCCCCAGCTTGTGCTCTCTCTTTCTCAAAAATAAACATTAAAAAAATAAATTAAAAAAAATAAAAACTCTTTAAAAAAATTTTTTTCAACCTAAAGCTGTAGTTGCTAACGACAAAATTTAAAACACACCCTACATTTCAAGAAATTTAAAAATACAACTGGATAGAATTAAAATATTATAAATTTGTGCATCAACATGGATGAGTACATTGAGCAGAAGTAAAACTACTGATACCTTCGAACACTGTAGATAATCACAATTTCCCATATACTTCACTTTCATTTTTATAATACTTTTATCATGTATATTGACAATCAAAATCTTGAACACATTTTATACCATATTTTAATTTGTATCTGCTCTTATATTCCCATCCAAAAATTAATATTCTTTATCATCCCTCACTTTTAGTCTCATCTTGTCCAATTTGATTTTGATATTGAATTTATAGTTCCACTGCAGAATGACTAGGACATACATCTTAAATACCTCAAAGAAGGAATTTTAAGGAATTTCCAAATTCCAGAAATTTTCCAAAGTATCAGAAAATAATTGATAAAACCAATAATGGTATTTGGAATTGTTGCGGTAATAGGATGTCATGAATAACGACATATAATATTCAATATCATTTAACTGGTGAAGCATGCCATGTTAAAAAGACCTAAAGCTTTTAACTTCATTCGCATTAGGGATAAATTCCTTGTAGCAGATGCGTTGGAAATAGCATGTCTGATTTGGTGGGCTGTTTAAATAACTGGCGGGTGTCTAGTTTTGTAAGCAGTGACAAAGTGGTAAGGTTAGGTTAGGCAGGCACTTCCTTAGAACTGCCACCCACCTGCATGATGGGAAATACTGTTTGCTTTACTTAAATAGATGTTTCCATTCACTTCAATAAGATAATTAAGTATGTACACACTAGATACTGTGAGGTTCCAACATGCACTGATTGCTAGACTCAGCCCTTTTAATAATGTCCAATTGAATAAATGAGCAAATCACAGAAGATATCGTGTATAGATTTTAGCCTAGTAAATAAATTGTAATTACTTTAAGTAGAGAAATTCTTCAGCTGAAGGGTCCAATCCTTCAAATCTGGTTTTCACTTAAAAATCAAGAAGAAATAGTCTTAAAGTAAAATGAAAATTTTTGGTACCCTAATTTCAAATGACCGATAAACCAACTGTCTGTCTAGGCAAAGAAAATTATTTTTGTGGGGAATATTGGACAGTTACATTACCAGTGACTAGAGGACTAATGCAGACAAGAAGGATAATTAGAAATAAGTCACTTAAACCACATTGGTATTGTTTCCTTATAAGGAAATTTTTATCAACACGCACCCATTTCTTTTTTTTTTTTTAATTTTTAAATTTATTTATTTCTCAGAGAGAGAGAGAGAGAGAGAGAGAGAGAGAGAGAGAGAGCATGGGTGGGGGAGGCCCAGAGAATGAGAGAGGGAGACACAGAATCTGAAGCAGGCTCCAGGCTCTGAGCTGTCAGCACAGAGCCCGACGCGGGGCTCGAACTCACGGACCATGAGATCACGACCTGAGCTGAAGTCAGACGCTCAATCGACTGAGGCACCCAGGTGCCCCAACACCCACCCGTTTCTGACTCATGTCTTGGTCTCTTGTTATATTGTACCTTATATGATTCATGTACCCATATGATTCAAGTCTCTGCGATGCAGCTTCTTCATATTCTGATTAGGTAATGCAGGCACTTAGTAGAAGAGGGTTATCTTTAGTCAAGGGAGAGGGAATAAGGTGATTCTTCATTTGGGCTTCCAATCCAAAACCTTTTCTAATTTATCATTTGTGAAACTGATCCTCATTTTTCTTCTCGTAATTATTGTTAGTTGTGTAGCACCTGGAAGGGAAGAGTAATGCATGATTGACAACAATCTCCAACAATTTACAGTTGACTAGTCACCCACTTAGTGCAAAGGGTGGAAAAGATTGAAGCAGAAAGATGATAGCTCAGTAGCTAGCAAGTTCAACATTTTTTTTGCTGTTCTTTCTGGGACCTCGTTTCCTTTTCTATGCATTGAATAGGTGAGTCATTCCTAAATCTCACTATTCTTCTGCTTGCCCTCATTTAATCCTTACATTTTCTATGATTACATCTATAATAATAAATTACGTAAGAGCAGAGAAAATATCAGCCATTTTAAAATGTCAATTTTTGGCACTTATAAATAGAGTTGCTATAAAAAGTCATGTGCAAGTTATTTACATGTTTATTTATTTATTTTGGATTTTGAAAATTTTATTTAAACCAAGGTAGTTAACATATAGCATAATGACGGCTTTAGGAGTAGAATTTAGTGATTCATCACTTACATATAACACTCAGTGCTCATCCCAACAAGTGCCCTCCTTAATGCCCACCACCCATCCTCCCACCCAGAATCCTCTAGCAACCCTCAGTTTATTCTCTGTGTTTAAGAGTCTCTTATGGTTTTTCTCCCTTTCTGTTTTTATCTTCTTTTTCCTTCCCTTCCTGTATGTTCAGCTGTTTTGTATCTTAAATTCCACATGTGAGTGAAATCATATGGTCTTTGTCTCTCTCTGACTGACTTAGTTCACTTAGCATAATAGCGTCTAGTTCCATCCACATTGTTACAAATGGCAAGATCTCATTCTTTTTGATCATCGAGTAATATTCCATTGTATATCTATACCACCTATTCTTTATTCATTCATCAGTTGACAGACATTTGGGCTCTTTCCATAACTTGACTACTGTGGATAGCAGTGCTATAAACACTGGAGTGTATGTGCCCTTCTGAATCAGCATTTTTGTATCCTTTGGATAAATACCGAGTGGTGCAATTGCTGGGTTGTAGGCTAGGTTTTTATGTGGACATAACTTTTGAACTCCTTTAGGTATGTATACCTAAGACATGATTGTTGGATCATATAGAAAGACTGTGCTTAGCTTTGTAAAACAAAGATATATCTATGCTATTAGCTCTTCAAGGACTGTTTCATAGAAAGTGAAATATATTTTTAGGACAAAAAAGTAATCCTATGATTATTAGGTGTGCTTTATCCTTAAAAAAAGCTTTTCTTTTGGCCAGAGAGGTAATTTTAATTCTAGGTTCTGAGTTTGTATTGTTTATTAGTTGATGAAATTCAATTGTTCTTTGAAATTAAAGATGTTGTGATTGTCCCAACCTAGTTCTGTTGCTATTATAAGGCCTTACCCAAGATTTCTGTTAATTTCCAGGGGACTTCCAGTTTTAGAATTAGTTCTGCTTCTGACTTTTTCTTACTTCCGAACTATACATTTTACTTGAATCTTACAGTCCTTGGCTATCACTTTCCCTTTACTGGTTTGTGAACATAGAGTCCAACCTTATTTTATTAGATTCTTTACACACACCCACTCACACTCACATGCACACACACACGTGCACATACAGAGGCATACACACACTGACACACACACACAGAGGCATACACGCAAACATAATAAAACAAGCTTTATACAAACCACTTGTGGGAAGAGCATATCTCATTAAAGGTTTGAGAACAAACTGGTTTTCTATCATGGAGGTGCTCATTGCTCATCCCCCCTTCTTTTCAAGACTCTTTCATTAGAACCAACCTTCTCCTTTTTCTTACCCCTCACCTTAGGTTTCCTCAGAGATACTCAAATCACCTTCTTGTCCAGAACAATTTAGTTCTTTAAATGATGCTTGGCAAGACTCCAGGCATAATTTTGTGTATCCGAAGACTCAATGCCTTTGCTAGAACAATGGGCTATTTATGCCCACTCTTCCCATTCAGTAGCATGGACAAGCTGGCAGAGGCTTTGACATTTCATTTTATTCTATTCTCTCATCCCTGTCAGTCTTTAAATAAAAGGCAGTAGTGCAGAGATTTATTTTTCCTTTAATATGAAATATGTTATCCCTTTAGAGGGATCGGGTGGTGATAATCAGTTTGGTTCTTAAACAATACTTTCTTATATAAATCAAATATCTGAAGGCTTTTCCAAATTGCTTTACATAATTACAGCCAAACTTTTTCATAGATGTTTACAGACTTTACCATAGGTGAATTTTATTCCAAAGTAGTTTTCATTAAACATTTTACTTTCTGAATTATACATTTTACTTTCTGAACCCACTACACATACCTACACACACACACTCAGTGCAGAGGGCTTTCAAACTATTTTAGAAAGGAAGAATATTCAGGTGATGTGTCATTAAAATTATGAGCTATTATCATCAGTTTTCAACAGCATGCTTACTAATAACTAAGAAAAATACGCTCGCACACACACATGGGTTTCTGTGGTGGGGATTTCACAGGGAGGGAATGTCCTGCCAAAGAGGAAGGAACTTGTTGAACATTATGTGAGTGTGGAAGTTGTGAAGAACAAAAAATGATTTCATATGTGGAAGAGAGAATGTGTTGGGGTTCTTAGCTGGCTCTAATTGACCTGTGTCCTCCAGCTCTAGCCGCTTCCTCCCGTCATCACATACTGTGATTTATCTTCCTTGCTACACTTCCTTTCAAGTGTGTTCTGTGTTCTCCTACCATCGGATCTTTGCACATGCTGATCTTTCTTCCTGGACCACTCAATTACTACTCAAGTTCCCCTCCTCCAACACTTCACCCTATGTTTCCAATGACTAACTTTTATTTTTTCTACAGTCTCAGTTTATCTCTTACTCAGAGATCTATTTCCTGCTTTCTATCTAAATTATGTACCCTATCTTATAGAGTTTCAGAGGCCTTATTTGTCTTCTTCATACCTCTTATTATAATTTTAAATTATTTAGTAATTAATTGACTTGTTTAATACTGTCTTTGTCACTAGATGCTATGGTCTATGAAGAATGAACACAGATGAAAAGAATATGGGGGGGAGAATAGGCTACAAATGATAATATGTACCTGCTGTGCTTAAGAAATACATTGTATATTGTTGAATAAGACTTGTGTTATTTTTAAGTACATTATATTTGTCCAAAGGGTTAGATTTGAATGGTTAAGCTACACATGAAGAGAGGCCTGCTAATCTTGCCATTTACAACTATGTGGGTAGAACTGGAGGGTATTATGCTAAGCAAAATTAGTCAGAGAAAGGCAAGTACCATATTACTTCACTCATATGAGGACTTTAAGACAGAAAACAGATAAACATAAGGGAAGGGAAACAAAAATAATATAAAAACAGGGAGGGGGATACAACATAAGAGACTCTTAAATACAGAGAGCAAACTGAGGGTTGCTGGTGAGGTGTTGGGTGGGGAGATGGGCTAAATGGGCTATGGGCATTAAGGAGGGCACTTGTAGGGATGAACACTGGGTGTTGTATGTAAGTGATGAATCACTAAATTCTATTCCTAAAATCATTATTACACTATATGTTAACTAGATTGGATTTAAATTAAGAAAAGGTATTTTAAAAAAAGAAAAGTCCAGATTGTAAAGTCTGGGTTTTAATTTATTCAATTCATTAAGTATATGTTTGTCTGCATTTATAGATATTCACACATTCATTGCAGTTTTTTTTAATTTTTTTAATGTTTTTATTTATTTTTGAGACAGAGAGAGACAGAGCATGAGCAGGGGAGGGGCAGAGAGAGAGGGAGACACAGAATCTGAAACAGGCTCCAGGCTCTGAGCTGTCAGCACAGAGCCTGAAGTGGGACTTGAACTCACAGACGGTAAGACCAAGACCTGAGCCAAAGTCGGACACTTAACCGACTGAGCCACCCAGGCACCCCTGAAGTTTTTATTTAACAGTTACAATTGTTCACTTCGTTTCATCAGTGAAATATATATATATTTTATTTTCCATATTCATTTGCAAATGCTAACAGTGTAGTTACATAGAACTAAAAAGATGTATTACATAAAAATCTTTCACATTTGATTTGTCTTTATAATATAAAAAAAAAAAATCCAGGGCGCGCACGCACACACACACACACACACACACACACACACACACAAAAGTGATGGCCTGCTAAAGCTGAGATACTTGTGCATTATTTTGGAAAATATCAAATTTGAGCTTATTTCATTCTACTTTTGCAATCTGGTCAGAATGTGCTACACTGGTCCTGTACAGGATGTGTAAATTCTTAAAGACACTCTTGCATTAGTTCATGCCCTTCAACAATTGTGTCTAGCAATCTCTACCAGGGGATAGGCCATAACACATTTTTGTAATTCTTCGTAATCTGAATCTCGACGTTGTAAGGTTAAGGAATGGTGTAAGGGAAAAAAATGTCTCCACGTAAAAGAAAGATGTTAGAAGGAGGAGCTAAGATGGGGGGAGAAATAGACCCTGGGCTTTCCTCGACCCTCAAACACAGCTGTATTGAGTCCGATTACTTGGAACACCCAGGAAATTGATCTGCAGACTTGCAAAATGATATCCACGTTTGGAGGGAGAGAGAGTGGCAGGTGCGAGGTGCATGGAAGTGAACTGGGGAAAAGAAAAATGGAGGTGCCACGGAGGTGCAAGGAACTCTTTCTATGGAGAGACAAAGGGAGAGAAAGCGAGAGGGGTTGAAAGAGTGTAGCATCAAGTTCACTCAAGAGAAATACCTCTCTGGACCATGGACTGGGGAGCCAGAGGTACTGAGTATTGCAGATTTTCTTACAAACAGCAGGTGGAGCTCAAACTTGGAGGTTTTGAACATGCAAGACTGTCTCTGGAGTAGAGTTATGCTGTGCACTCCTGAGGAAAAGGAGGAAGCTGGCCCCAGAGTGCATGGTGTGGTGTAGGAATCTCCAGGGCGCACTGGGAGAGAACATTCCCCTTCCCAGAATACTTCTGAAAGAGGGGATCTTTCCTCTCCAAGAACAAAAGACTCTATAGATGCCAGCAAAAGGCCCTTCACCGGCAGAGGACAGAGGCATGCCCAGAGGGCATATAACCTTATTGCTTTTAGTGGTGCTACACCATAGAGTCCATGCACCATGTGGGTACAGGACTATATTTCTAGGATAAAGGACTTCTGACACAGTGTGGAGAGGCTCTAATCCAGAGGAGGGGAGAGAGTCTGCACAGTGCTGGGTCCTTTAAGACTTTGAGTTTTGATTCCGAACTTCATGCCAAAGAAAAAATGTAGGAAAGCTGTGGTGCAGGGTGACCTGACCGCCCTCGCTATTCTGCCTGAACAGTGGGTGAGAGGGGAGGGTAAGATCCCCTGTCCAGGGACACGAGATTGGGGTGACACCAACCTGGTGAGACTTCAGACAGCAACACACCAGCCCCCAGTGGAGGTGGGACCCGTGGACACCATACCTTGCTCCCTTGTGCCTGGCAACTGCTTATTTACTGGGACAAGACTGACTATGAGCCAATGCAGTGAGCCTCTCCTCCAGAAGATCTGCACAGGCAGCACCTACAGCCACTAAGTGTACAGAAAACAGAGTGCTTCAGAGCATCACCTGCAGTTCTGGTGGAAATAGGACCAGGCTTACTTTTTGTTTTTCTTTTTTATCTTAAGCCTACTTTCGAATAGGCTTATAGTTTGTTTGTTTGTTTGTTTGTTTAATTTCCTTTTCTCTCTCTCTCTCTCTTTTTTTTTTTTTTTGGATCAAGCTTCTGTTTTTTTTTTCCTTTTCTTTTTTTTTCTTTTTCTTTTTTTCTTTTTTTTTCTTTTTCTTTGGAATCAGCCCTATAGTTTTTTATTCTCTGTTTGCTTTCCTTGGTTCCCTTTCCTTTTCTCTTTCTTTGGGATCAGGCCTTTTCCCACTTTTTCCAGGCTTACTTTAACAAACAAATCAAAGCACACCTAGTTACAAGTCCAAACCCTCCCCACTGTAAGTGAGGAGGAGCTCTGCAGAGGACTTACCAGTGGGAAAGAGAAGCCAAAACACAACAGCAGAGTTCACACAACATACACCAAAACCACTTCCTGAAGTGCCAGGCCTTGGACACTGTATTACCCCTTTTTAATATAGCATTACTCCCAGGTACAGGAAACATAACAAGCTTTTAAAACAAATGGAAGACAGAAACTTACCCATAATGACAAGATGGAGGAATTCTCCCCAAAAGAAAGGTCAAGAATAAATCATAGCCAAGGACTTGCTCAAAACATATATAAGCAATATATATGAACAGCTATCATAAGACTACTAGCTGAACTTGTAAAAAGGATAGAAGACACCAGATAAACCCTTGCTGTAGAGATCAAAGACCTAAAGACTAGTCAGACTGAAATAAATAAAAAAAAAAGCTATAACTGAGATGCAAACCTCACGCAGCAAAGAAGTTGAATCAGTAATCAGGCATCTCCCAAGAAACAAGAACCCTGGGCCAGATGGATTCCCAGAAGAATTCTACTAGGTATTTAAAGAAGACGTAATGCCTATTCTTCTCAAACTCTTCCAAAAAATAGAAATGGAAGGAAAGTTTCCAAACTCATTCTATGAAGCCAACATTATCTTGATTCCAAAATGAGACAAAGATCCCACTAAAAAGGAGACTTACAGGCCAATACCCCTGATGAAGCTGGATGCAAAAATTCTCAACAAGATACTAGCAGATTGAATCCAACAGTATATTAAAAGAATTATTCACCATGACCAAGTGGAATTTATTCCTAGGCTGCAAGGTTGGTTCAATATTCACAAATCAATCAGTGTACTACATTAATAAAAGAAAGGATAAGAATCAGATGATCCTTTCAATAGAGGCAGGAAAGGCGTTTGACAAAAAACAGCATTGATTCTTGATTAAAACCCTCAACAAAGTAGGGATAGATGGAACATACCTCAACATCATAAAGACATACAAAATTCCCACAGCTAATCTCACCCTTAGTGGGGAAAAACTGAGATCCTTTCCTTTTTGGTCAGGAACAAGATAAGGATGACCACTCTCACCATTAGTATTTAACATAGTACTGGAAATCTTAGCCTCAGCAATTAGACAACAAAATGAAATAAAGGACATACTAATCAGCAAGAAAGAAGTCACACTTTCACTATTTGCAGATGACATGATATTCGACGTAGAAGACGTGAGAGACTCCACCAAAAAATTGCTAGAACTGATACATGAATTCAGTAAAGTCGCAGGATAAAATCAATATGCAGAAATCTATTGCATTTTTATACACCAATAATGAAGTAGCAGAAAAAGAAATCAAGGAACCAATAACATTTACAATTGCGCCAAAAAAATAAGATATCTAGGAATAAAACTAACTAAAGAAGTAAAAGATCTATACTCTAAAAACTATAAGAGAATTATGAAAGAAACTGAAGAGAACACAAAAAAATGGAAAAACATTCCATGTTCATGGATTTAAAGAACAAACATTGTTCAAATGTCTCTACTAAACCAGTCTACACATTTAAGGCAATCCCTGTCAAAATAATACCAGGATTCTTCACAGAGCTAGATCAAACGATCCTAAAATTTGTATGGAACCACAAAAGGCTGCAAATAGCCAAAGCAATCCTGGAAAAGAAAAACAAAACTGGAGGCATCATGATTCTAGATTTTAAGCTATATTACAAAGCTGTAGTCATCAAGACAGTATGGTACTGGCACAAAAACAGACATACAGATAAATGGAACAGAATAGAGAACCCAAAAACAGACCTAGAACTACATGGTTAACTAATCCTCAACAAAACAAGAAAGAAGGGGTGCCTGGGTGGCTCAGTCGGTTAAGCGTTTTACTTCAGCTCAGGTCATGATCCCACACTTCACGGGTTTGAGCCTTGCGTTGGGCTCTGTGTTGACAGCTTGGAGCCTGGAGCCTGCTTCAGATTCTGTATCCCTCCTGCCCCACCCACATTCTCTCTCTCTCTTTCTCTCTCACTCTCTCTCTCTCAAATATAAATAAACATTAAAGAATTTAAAAAAAAAACAAAGCAGTAAAAAATATTCAATGGGAAGAAGACAGTTTCTTCAACAAATGGTGTTGGGAGAACTGGACAGCGACATGCAGAAGAATGAACCTGGACCACTTTCTAACATCATACAGAAAAATAAGTTCAAAATGGATGAAAGACCTAAATGTGAGACAGGAAGCCATCAAAATCCTGAAGGAAAAAGCAGGCAGCAACCACTTTGACCTCAGCCAGAGCAACTTCTTACTAAACACATTGCTGAAGGCAAGGGAAACAAAAGCAAACATAAACTGTTAGGCCTTCATCAAGATAAAAAGCTTCTGCACAGCAAAAGAAACAATCAAGAAAACTAAAAGGCATCCAATGGAATGGGAGAAGATATTTGCAAATGACATATCCAACTAAAATCTATAAAGAACTTAACAAACTCAGCATCCAAAAAACAAACAACCCAGTTAAGAAATGGATAGAAGACATGAATGGACACTTTTCCAAAGAAGACATCCAGATGGCTAACAGACACGTGAAAAGATGGTCAACATCTCTCATCGTCAGGGAAATACAAATCAAGACCATGATAAGATACCACCTCACATCTGTCAGAATGGCTAAAATTAACAACACAACAAACAACAAGTTTTGGCAAGGATGAGGAGAAAGGCGAACACTCTTGCACTGTTGGGAATGCATACTGATGCAGCCACTCAGGAGAATAGTGTGGAGGTTCCTGAAGAAACTAAAAGTAGAACTACCCTAATATCCAGCAATTGTGCTATTAGGTATTTATCCAAAGGTTGCAAAATTACAGATTTGAAGGGGTACATACACCCTGATGTGTATAGCAGCATTATCAACATAGCCAAACTATGGAGCAGAAGCCCAAATGTCCATTGACTGATGAATGGATAAAGATGATGTGGTATGTAAATATACAATGGAATATTACTCAGCCATCAAAAAGAATGAAATCTTGCCATGTGCAAGGACGTGGATGGAGCTAGAATGTATTATGCTAAGTGAAATAAGTCAATCAGAGAAAGATAAATATTATTTCACTCATATATGAATTTAAAAAAACAAAACAGATAAATATATGGGAAGGGGTGGGGATAAAGAGAGGGAAACAAACCAATCTCTATTGGTTTTAATGATAGAGAACAAACAGGGTTGACGGAGGGAGGAGGGTGGGGGATGAGCTAGGTGGGTGATGGGTTTTAAGGAGGGCACGTGTTGTGATGAGCACTGCGTGTTGTATGTAAGTGATGAATCACTGAATTCTACTCCTGAAACCAATATTACACTGTATATTAATTAATTAAAATTTAAATTAAAAAGGTGCTAACTCATTTTAAATAGACTTGTTACTAAAAAATAATTATTTTGTATGAAGCATTAAGGTAGTGACAGAAGCTTTACACATATTATGTGTCATCATATGTCAACATTCTTGACATACTCAACACTTGTAATTTGACAGTGCTATACACATTATTTTAAGTAGAAGATGAGAATATGTACCATTCTAGAGATCCTTTTGGTGGTTTTATGCTTACTCAATGCAATAGCAACTAAATTATTTTGATTTAGAATGAATTGACTTTTCTGTCTTTGGGGAACTCTAATTACCTTCAAGATAAGAGACAAGCAACCTCCTTCCACGCCAAATGCATACCTCTGCACTCTTCATGCTGCTTTCAAATGCCACCTTCTTAAGCCAATATCTTCATTTTAATTCTGGATTTATGTGTTTAAATCAAACACATACCAAGCAGTTGCAAGTGTAATGAGTTATCTCCACGAAATGAGAACCCCATTTTGAAGTTTGGGCAATGAGCCACTCTGACATTTAAAAACCAATAAAGTGGAGACATATTAAATAAAAGGAAGGGATACTGAAATACAATTTTTTTTTCATATCTTTTCAGGGGCAATTTTTAAAGCTCCTCTTAGAGTGACATAAAAAGATGTCTCAGCCATAATCCTCTGATTTCATAAGGGGCTCTTCAAACCTTCTTGACTTGTAAGTTTTTAACTCCAAAGTTCCAAAATCCTCCTCCTTCACTCACATTAACAGGAAATACATCATCACACGTCTTCACAATCAGAAGAACTCTTGAAACTTCCATCTTCTGATCTCAACTTCTGTACTTTCTGACTTACTTACTACTATTAAACCTATTGTTTGTCCACATTAAGCTTTTATTTCCTCAATCTGTGCCTATTCACCAGCCCATATGCCCCTCCGGTTTTGGTTTCCTCACTTGTCCAAATACCATAGTCGGTGTTGATGGCAAATACTTCAAGAACCCCTGTGCCTCTCCCCTCACTTCACCTCTAGCTTCATGAAGCTGTAACGTAGGAACTTCAGCATGTACATTCTCCACTCGCAGGTTTGGGGATAGGACTGGAGAAAACCATGAACTTCTGATAGTTTTCTATATACTCATCTCAGTTGCCACTTATTCATCTTTCAGTGAATCTTGATAATATTTCCACAATTCATTTTCCAAATTATACTCTTTGCCCTGTCAGTGGCAATTCTCCTATTTTCCTTGAATGGACCAACAGTGTTTTCCTTCTTCCCTTCTAGGTTCTTTGATCTAATAATTAAATTAATATATGAGAACTAAACAGGAGAAAAAAACAGATTTAATTTACTTTGTTTAAAGTGACTTTTGATAATTAAAAGTTATTTATTTATTTTTTTAGAGAGGAAAAACATGCACAAATTTGGGAGAGGGGCAGAGGGCAAGAGAGAGAATCTTAAGCTCAGTGCTCAGTGTAGAACCCAACATGGGGTTAGGTTGGATCCTATGATCCTGGGTTCACGACTGGAGCCAAAATCAAGAGTTGGGTGCTCAACATAGTGAGCCACCCAAGTTTTCAAAGTTCTCAATTTTAGGAAAGTAAAATTTACTATTTTTATTTTGTGGTTGGCCCTTATGTATCTTGTTTAAGAAACCATCCCCTACAGCAAGTTGAGAAATATATAGTTTCTTCTAAAAGTTATAAATTTCTGCCTTTGAAATATAAACTACTAATCTATTTCAAGTGGATTTTTGATGGCAGGAGGTTGAGAGTTTTTTCTTTCCTATAAACTATTACCTGAAGCTCATTTGTTGAATAATCCCACTCCTGAAGTTTACCATGGTGCATCCTCCCTGTCAACCGACACAACTCCAGACAGACAAGACTTGATTCTGGGTTTTCTATTTTGTTGCAATTGTCAGTCTGTCTATTACTGTGCTCATAAAACATGCTTTTAAGAACTATGTTTTACTAGGGGTGCCTGGGTGGCTCAGCTGGTTAAGCATCCAGCTTCTGTTCAGGTCGTGATTTCATGGTTCGTGGGTTCGAGCCCTGTGTCAGGCTCTGTGCTAACAGCTCAGAGCCTGGAGCCTGCTTTGGATTCTCTGTCTCCCTCTCTCTCTGCCTCTCTGCTTCTCATGCTATGACTCTCTCTCTCTCACTCTCAAATATAAATAAACAATAAAATTTTTTAAAAACCTATCATTTTCTACTAAGTGTTTATATATTTTAAGGAAAACTCTCCCCTGTTTTCCTCCTCATCCTTTTTTGCAAAAGTCTGGGCTAATTTTAGCACCGTGGTCTTTAATACAAATGTTAAATTCAATTTATCGAACCCCACGAGTAACCGTACTAGAACTTAGGTTATAATTTTATCAATGTAAGAGATAAATTTGAGGAAAGTGGCATCTGTAAAATATTCTCTTCTTATCAATAAATGTGGGTGACCTCTCCATTTTCTTAATGTCGCTCAGTAAAGAATATCAGTTTGGCCTTAAGCAGTAAATGATTCTGAATATTCAGTCAATACTGATTGAATTGACTGATTCAGTCAATTGGTATAGAACACGTGCGACCTGGAAAACACTTTTACTCTGTGATCAGATTGTAAACAGCCAGAAGATAAGCTGAAAACATCAGGGAAACTTTAAAGTTTTACCCAGAGAACAAAAGCAAATTCTTTCAGAATGCTCAGGAGCCCTGCAAATTTTTTTCTTTCAAGGAGAGTCTGTTTAGGGAACATAAATATAGATTTAAAAATAGCTCTCATTTATTCATTGTAAAGCAGGACAGTTGCAGCATGGATAATTAAAAGACACAGATGTGTGCATGGACTCTTTAACCCGTGGAGCTCACATAAAGCTATTTTTGATATAGAAATATAATCTTGGAGTCCCAGAAACAGCCACAGATGCAACATTCTGCTGTCAGATGCCACATTCTGCCACTTACCATTACCCGTAGACAATTACTGAAGATCATTATTTCCTATCACCTTCTGCACCAGAACATTTACCAGAGCTAACAAATAACAAAACTGACTAAATTCAAATTATCCTTCTGTTCCTCTCCTAACCTTCTTGATTTGGAACAATTAAATAGTCTAAATATAGGAGATGATTAGACTTGGATTGGAAAATCTCTAGATAACTATTTGGTTTGAAGTATTAAAGTTTTTTTGTTGTTGTTTTTTAACAGAACCACCCTAGAACATCAATAATTTAGGCAATGGATTCCGTTATTTCTGCAAATGTATAGGAATATTTTGTAAACTGTGGCAGAGCCACATTCTCTCTTTATCCAGAGATAAACAGGGACTATGATGAATCATCATTTTGTCATGAGATGATTCAACTATCTCATCAGTACCTCCATATATGAGTTACAAATTACTTCCATAAAATATGTCTCCTTAAATTTCCATCTGTAAATTCTACTCAACCTTTAAGGCCCAACTAAATCAATATTAGGCTTCCCTAGTCATCAAAATAAAATGTGATTTATTTCCTCCCTTAATCCCCATGCCATCTTATACCTATCGTGACACCAACAGCATTTTACTTGTTCCTGTAATAACTTTTGGATTGTCTCATTTCACTCACCTACTGTTAAGGGCAGAGAAACTATTGGTAATTTCTTAAATGGCATTTCGTAGACACAACCAATGTAATATAATATCTGGCTCATAGTCTAACACTCAATAAACATGTGGTCAGTCTGTAAATAACTAGTATACCATGAGAGAACAATCGGTTGCCTCTCTTATGTGCTTGAGGTGATGCTTTGTGTATGTACACTTAATATTTAGATAACTAGAGTGTGCATTATGGACTAATGGGAAAGGACAGGCCAGGATCCTCACTGACTCACGAGGGTCAGTCAGAACTGGGATACTGTGCTATGATAAGCTCAGTCTATTTATGTTGACTTCATGCTTCCTGCTTAGGAGAGCTGTAAGCAGCCACCTAACTTTAATTCTCCTTGCACAGAGGGCAACACTTAACCGAAATCTTATTTTTTTTATATCATGAAACTTTCCTAATAACATGGTAGTGTTTTTATCCAGATGTAGAAAACAAACATCTTCAAGATAACAATGGAGAACTAATATATAACCTAGTTGGTTTAGGAGATAAGTGGTTCTTTAAAATAATTAATTTTCATTATATTTTTTATAAAAACAAACAGAATATCCAGGAAATGACATATTGCTGTGTAGAAAGAACAGGTGCCCAGGATATTAAGCCGGTGTTAGTAAATCTGAGGAATACATGCACTTGTCAGCCCTCATAGATTCCCTTAGGTCTTGCTACTGGTCCTCCTTAAAAATCCACTGGCCACAATCATCATCAATCAAGTTTTACATATATAAATAGATTCCAAATTTATTCTTTCAACAAAAATGGCTCCTTTGTGCTTGGCAATGTGGGGCAAGGTTTTATGAACCAAAGATTAAGAAAAACCTCCATTGGGGCGCCTGGGTGGCTCAGTTGAGTGTCTGACTTTGGCTCAGGTCATGATCTCATTTGTGGATTGGAGCCCCGTGTTGGGCTCTGCGCTGACAGCTCGGAGCCTGGAGCCTGCTTCAGATTCTGTGTCTTCCTCTCTCTCCGCCCCTCCCCTGCTCACGCTCTCTCTCTCTCTCTCAAAAACAAATACACATTAAAAAAATGTAAAAAAGGGAAAAACTCCATTCATGAATCTCACATTCAGGTTACTGAGAAAAAGGAGCATTCCGTTAATATAGACTAGAGCTCAGGTTTAAGTCAGAACTTCAGGTTTTTAGTGCAAAATTCCACAAGCATTTTTTTTTCTCCTTACCATAGATGTGGCTAACTGTATCCAATTACAAACAGTTGGTGTCTTTGCTCCATGTTTAATGATGGCTTCATGGAAATTAAAGAAACAAAGGTCAGCGATGTAAGCAGTTATTTGAATAAACGAGCAGTTACCGAAGCCACTGAGCCTTTCCCTTAAAAATACACTGGCAGAAAATTTGTTTTACTTTTGCAACATTGCCTTGGCATTACCCCTTGATTCTGAATATCAAATGGAATCCCCGAATTCATAGCATCATCTGTCAGGTGAATGCCATAAATACAGCTTTCACTACCGACGGCTCAAAGTAGTGTGTGTCATCGCAGTATGCAACTGTTGGCAACCTGCCAAGAGAATTGTGTATTTTAAAGTCGTGTCAAAAGTCGAAATGGTTAAAAGACAAGGCTATTATTTATTTATTTATTTATTTATTATTTATTTATTTATTTATTTATTTAGAAAGCATGAGCAGAGAAAGGGCAGAGAAAGAGGACAGAGAGAGAATCCCAAGCAGGCTCCACACTGTCTGTGCAGAGCCTGCTCCGGGGGCTCAAACTCGAACTGTGAGATCGTGACCTGAGGCAAAGTCAGACACTCAACCCACTGAGCCACCCAGGCACCCTTATAATTTATCCTCGGATCAAAGTAAAACTATTAATTAAAAGATACTTTTTAACATTTTTTTAAGTTTGTTTATTTTCGAGAGAGAAAGAGCGAGCTCTCATGTGCACAAGAGCAAGGGAGGAGGGGGAGAGAGAGAGAGAGAGAGAGAGAGAGAGAGAGAGAGAGAATTTAAAGCAGGCTCCACACTGTCATCATGGAGCCCAACATGGGGCTCAATCCCAATCCCACAAGCCGTGAGATCATGACCCGAGCTGAAATCAAGGATCAGCTGCTTAACTGACTGAGCCACTCAGGCACCCCTAGAAGATACTTTTAGGTGAGACGGTATGTTATCCGATGCATGGGAGCCTGGGGATATGAGGAGTGATCAAGTCTGCACTTGTTACTTTTGTGTAGATTATCCCCAGGGAATGAGACCACTGGGGCTAATGGCTTTTGAAACAGCCCTATTCTCTCTAGTAAATTTGGAATCTACATGACAAATCTTCACTGGTCAGATTAGGTTTGGTATCCTTTATTTATATCATGTACTCTTATTTTTATTATTTTTCAAATTTGCTAAATCTACTCATGAGCCTGTTTCTTGACTCCTGGTTTTGTAATCTGGAATGAGGCACCTTGTGTAATGAAATGTTTCCCTTCTTATTTGAATAAAAGTTAGTTTCTTTAAGGTTTGTGTAACTTCCCAAAGTTGAAAAATGACTGGACTTTTCTAGAAGACCTTACCTAGGAAGTTGTCATTTATTTCCTAGTATTGTTCTTTTTTATATGAGAGGACTTTTCAAAATATCTAGTCTTCAGAAAGTTCACACTCCCTGTCATTTTCCACTTTAAAGGAGGTAGGGGTAAAATAGTGGTGGTTTTTGTCTCTGAATGAGAGGTGTTCTCTTGGTCCAGAAACAAATTAGAGAACAACACTAAGAGTGTATCAAGTAGGTAATGAATGTGAATTAAGTGGATAATATTCACTTCCAGCAGTTGAAATTCGAGTATGAGATTTGGAGCTAGACAGACCTCCTAACTCCACTACCCACTGCCTGGGAGACTTTATGAGTTTTTGCTTATTTCCCTACGAGCCCAGCAAGTATACAGGAAAAGCAATAATTGAATGTGTACTGAAAGGTACTGGAAGGTAAGAGACAGCAGGCTGAGGAGTTGATACCTAACCTGGATTTCCTATGTGTTATGCCATGCATGCTGTTTGGAGCTTACTAAACTCTCAAAGCAAAATTATAAGATACTTTCTGAAAGGAAAAATACTACTTTTATGGAACTACAACTGATTTTTAAAAAAATCGTTTTCGCTAGGCAGAGAATATATAATGGAAAGAAAAAAAATATTTAAACATGAAGATGTAGAAGTTGAAGGAGTCATTCGACCTTGGATGGAAAACAGGAATGTTAATATTATTTTTTAGGCAATCAGGATAGTGACAGAGAATCCTTTCTCTAAATGCACGAGAGACCAATTCTTGTTAAAACAGTTTGTTCCTTATGTCATGGATTCGCTTAGAGCAAATGACAGGCGAGATGTGTACCAGCTTTGGAGTTTGTGACTTCTTGTTGATATATATTCCAGGGAGTTTCCTAAATGAATGGTTTCTTGGAAAACAGCTAAATGGTTTCCTGCCTGAGATATTCTATCTTACCTTCATGCTGCTCATTTCTGCTCTCGGTGAGAGTGGAACACGTCTTCCTCTAAGATATTAGCACATTTGAAGCTCATCTGGCTCAGTGGGTTTACTACTCATTCCTTGAAGCAGTTTCTTGACTCCGCTTCCAGACAGCTGCATTCTTGGTCTACCTCTGACTTTATTGGATCCATTAGTTTCCTTGGCTGGATGTGCTTCATCTTCACTGCCTCTGAACATTGGAAGGACTCAGGGTTCCAATCCAATCTTCTGCTCTTTAAATTCACAGCTAGGTGACCCGGGGCTCCTGGGTGGCTCAGTCGGTTGAGCGTCCAACTTCAGCTCAGGTCATGATCTCACGGTTTGTGAGTTCGAGCCCGGCGTCGGGCTCTGTGCTGACAGCTCGGAGCCTGGAGCCTGCTTCGGATTCTGTGTCTCCCTCTCTCTCTGCCCCTCTCCTGCTCACACTCTATCTCTCAAAAATGAATAAACGTTAAAAAAATTTTAATTCACATTTAGGTGACCTTATCCATTGGCCCCAGCTTTCCACCTGATCTCCAACTCAGATATTCAACTGCCTGCTCAGTGTCTCCACCTGAATTTCTAATAGATACCTCAAACTTAAGAGGCCCAAAAAATAATGTTTTCACTTCCTGTATCTCCATACATGCTCCTCCCCTAGTCTCTCTTAGCTCAGAAATTAAACTAATCATTGCTCACAAAACGAAGCTCCTTTTCAGTCATAGTCCACATATTTCACATTCTCTCAGATGTCCTATATAATCCACTTAAATATATATCGCAAGTCTAATTCTCTCCACCTCCACTGCAACTGTCCTAGTCTAAGCCAAACCATCTGTTGCTAGAATATTTAACGTCCAAACGTCCCCAACTTCCAACCTTGCTCTCCTGTAAGAGGTCTCCATGCAGCATCCTGAGCAATATTATTAACATGTATAGCTGATTGTATCAGTCTCTTGCTCCAAAATCTCCCAAACACATGTAACATAATCCAAATTCTTTACTATAACCTACAAAACCCTCTAAAATAAGGTTTCTGGTTCCCTGTCTGGCCTCATTTTTCCTTCTCCCCCCTTGTACATTCCACTCAAGCAAAAGCAGCCATACTTCGGTTTCACAAAGATACTCATTTCCATCTCTAGGCCTTTGTACTTGCTTCCTCGTGCCTGAAATATTCTTACTACAGACAATCACATGGCTTGTTTTCTCAGTTCCTTATTCTCAAATTGAGCATTCTGTCCAAAGAGAGTCTTTTTCTGTTGATTCTATTTAAAATGGGCTGTTCTTGGGGCACCCAGGTGGCTCAGTCAGTTAAGTGTCCAACTTCAGCTCAGGTCATGATCTCACAGTTTGTGAGTATGAGCCCCACGTCAGGCTCTGGGCTGACAGCTTGAAGCCTGGAGCCTGCTTCAGATTCTGTGTCTCCCTCTCTCTCTGCCCTTCCCCCTTTCATGCTGTTTCTCTCTCCCTCAAAAATAATAAAATGAACATTAAAAAACTTTAAAAAGATAAAATAGGCTGTTCTTGCTCTCTTACCTTCATATTTAGTTTAAATTTCTATATATTATCTATCACTGTCTAACATTATATTATAGATTTATTTGTTAATTATCTGATTGTTCTATGGAATGTAAGCTTCTCAAGGAAAATTTACCTTAGTCATTGATACTCTCTGTCTAGTACCTGGGCTATTTCTGGGCATGTAGCAAGTGCTTATTATTTGCTGAATGGATTATTAAAGGGAATGGAATTATAAACATTTCGGGATCCTCAAAAGCAGCAGTGGAAGTTAGAAGACTGTTTTTAAACCAGTGTGAACTAGGTGTGGTGATGAACAATTAGACCAATAGAATACACGTGAGAGCTCAGAACCAGGGCCAAGAATACATGGCAGCTTGAATTCTGAGAGGTGGCATCACTGATGAGTGTGAAAAGGATGTACCATTCAGCAAATAGTATCAGGATAATAGGTTATCCATAGCAAAAAAAAATTAAAACTGAATCTCTACCTATCATCCTATACAAAAATAATTAATTAATTCCACAGACAGTTCAAAAGTAAAACTTTATTTTTAACGTGTAGGGGAATATAGAAAATTATCATTATAACCTAAGAGTATAATGAGATTTCTTTGATAGATGCAAAAAAAAATTCATTAAAAAAGATTGACATATGTGTCTACAATCATAATCTGAGATTTATTGTCACCAAAACAATACCAGAAGGTGTAAAATAATCAATTACAGACTGAGAGAAGCTATTTGCAGCAATCTAATTGACAAATCATTAATAATCTAGAATGTGAAGAGCGTTTATTTTCTATAGGCACATGGCGGGGAGGCAGGGGATGGGCAACAGACACATACCAGCAAATCACAGAAGAAGAAATAAGAGTGTCCAGTTCATAGAATATGCTCAATCCAGCCTGCAAGCAAGAGAATAAAAGAAAAAAGAAAACATGAGATATCGTTTCCCCTCTGTTCCCATCATTTTCTCTCTCCCTTCCTCCCTTCCTCTCTCTCCCTTTCTCTTTTGTTTTTAGCTTTCATTGTGGTTCTTAGTGAGAGTTAGTCTAATATAGAGTACTCTATCACCAGTAGAAGTGGAATTCTCTTTTTTATTTTTCATCTTTTATTTCAATATTTTGACAAAAGATAAATGTAAATTTTCTTTGAAGTAATGGGCATACTGGTGGAATAAATATTTCTTACTCTATTTCCATTCCTAATGACAATAACAACCAAAAAAGGAAATAACAATCATTAATTCCAAAATAGAGCTGTCAAATAGAATATAATTTGCAAAAATACATGACCAATTGCAGGGATGTGTAGGAGAAGAAATCATTATTGAAATGAAGGCAACAAAATGAGAAGAAACACTATTAAAAAATACTAAGAGGCCTAAAACATAGGCTTGATAAAACAAATCAAAATGAAATGACAACGAAAAGCTAGAAATGATCAGAGAGAAACTAATTGATACAAAATAAACACAAATACATACAATGTATGCCTAACTTGCACTTCTACAAGAATAGGATAGACTGAGATAAAATCACTTATAATTTGATTTTAGAAGAAAGCTTTTATTTTCTTTCTGAAATAAAGTATGACATTATAAAAAGACTTAAAAGCCATGCTGTTTGATAAGAAAAGTTGATCCAGAATTATCAGTATGGAGATGTATTCTGGCAATGCTCCTGTCTTCTGAGAGTAGTATCCTTTGGACTTTCTGGCAAACTCCCAGGTTACATACAACAAGGGCGAACTAATCTCAGATTCCTTCACCTCAATATTGGATGGTAGCTGATCGTGATAAAAGGTCCACAAAACCCTCAAAGTACCGAATTTCGTAAGATTTGCCTTCAAGTGAAAGAGCAAGAGAAAAACATTTCCAAACATGCTAAACTTCCAAAACTGTAGCGCCTACACACACACACCTTTTAGAAAACTGAGTGAATGATGAAATTCTGCTGAGAAATATATCAAAATGAAGAGTTCAGGAATAGAGAAATACTAAATCCATTTAAATATGTAAGTGAAAAATTAGCAGGAGTTAAAGGTAAGAGAAAATAATTAAAAGCCTTAACTATATGAAAACTTAAAAATACAAAAATCAAGAAGTCAAAGCATGAAGAAATAAGTAGAAGAAAAAATATATCCTGCTTTCTTCATCTATTATAATAGAGGAAGCATAGAAATTTAAATATAATTTATTAAAATGTTTTTTACAAGAAAATAAAAAATACTGTTATAAACCATCAAAGTATGAGAGGGAAAATATGTATAAACTAAAGCCAAAGAACATGTGGATGATATGACAAATAACAGAAATAGGTAATATTCAAAACAGAAAAAAATCTAATATATATTAAGATGATTAATTAAGACAAAATGTAATGTCTATCATATTAATAATGTAATAATTCTATTACATTATCGTACCTGAGATAAATTAATTTAGTAAATAAAACATATTGTCAAATTTTATACATATGTATGAAATGTATATTTCTTACCAATATATTGGTGAGAGTCGACCATACTTAAATAACATAAATCTAAAACAAATTTATATTACAATCCCCAGGTAAAAGTGAAATTATAAAGACAATGAAACAAATGCCAACAATAATAAAGTAAGCAGTGATTGGGCTATCAATATACGCATAGGTTGAATTTATGACATAATACAAAAATAAAATCCCAAATCCCCAAAATCGTTGACATAAATATTTTACACAAAATAACATAGAATCAAAACTAATAAAGTAAAACCTCCAGAAGACATGTACAAAAATAGACAAATCTGTCATAGAAGGGTATTTATCCTTAACCCTTTATTTGGGGTGTGGGGACTCTTCTCAGTGCAAGACAAATCAAGTAAACGAAAAGGCTAAGGATACAAATACTATCAACAATAAAATAAAGCTAATGAGCACATTAAATTGTATCCTAAGAGAAAAGAAATAATCTTTCAAGTTCCTGTGAAGCATTGACCAAATGTTAAGTCTGAAGGACACTTTCTTAAATTCCAAATTGTTGAAATTACTAGACCACATTCTCTGAATAAATCTGTTGCATTTGTATATATCAATAATGAAGCAACAGAAAGAGAAATCAAGGAACCAGTCCCATTTACAATTGCACCAAAAAAAAAAACCCCTTAAGATACCTAGGAATAAACCTACCTAAAGAGATAAATGATATATATGCTGAAAGCTATATAATACTTATGAAAGAAACTGAAGAAGAAACAAAGAACCCATCACAATCCCAGCCTTCAAGCTTTTACAAAGCTGTAATCATCAAGACACTATGGTAGCGGCACAAAAACAGACACTCAGATCAATGGAACAGAACAGACACAGACCCACAAACATATGGCCAACTAATCTTTGACAGAGCAAGAAAGAATATCCAGTGGGAAAAAAAGTCTCTTCAGCAAATGGTGTTGGGAAAACTGGAGAGAGACATACACAAGAATGAAACTCGGCCACTTTCTTACACCATACACAAAAATCAACTCAAAATGGATGAAAGACCTCAATTTAAGACAGGAAACCATCAAAATCCTAGAGGAGAAAACAGGCAACAACCTCTTTGACCTTGGCCACAGCAATTTCTTATTCAGCATGTCTCCAGAGGCAAGAGAAACCAAATAAAAAATGAGCCATTGAGACCACACCAAGATGAAAATCTTCTGCACAGTGAAGGAAATAATCAGCAAATTTAAAAGGCATCTGATGGAGTGGGAGAAGATATTTTCAAATGACGTATCTGATAAAGGGTTAGTATCCAAAATCTATAAAGAACTTACCAAAGTCAACACCCAAAAAACAAATAACCCAGTGAAGAAATGGGCAGAAGCCATGAATAGACACTTTTCCAAAGAAGGCTTCCAGATGGCAGACACATGAAAAGATGCTCAACATCACACACACATCATCAGGGAAATACAAATCAAAATCATGATGAGACACCACCTCACACCTGTCAGAATGGCTAAAATTAACAACTCAGGAAACAACAGATGTTGGTGGGGATGCAGAGAAAGGGGAACTCTTTTGCACTGTTGGTGGGAATGCAAACTGGTGTAGCCACTCTGGAAAACAGTATGGAGGTTCCTCAAAAAATTAAAAATAGGGGCGCTTGGGTAGCTCAGTTGGATAAGCGTCAGACTTTGGCTCGGGTCATAATCTTGTGGTTTCTGAGTTTGAGCCCCACATTGGACTCTGTACTGACAGCTGGGCCTGGAGCCTGATTCAGATTCCGTGTCCCCTTCTCTCTCTCTCTGCTCCTGCACCTCTCATGCTCTGTCTGTCTCTATCTCTCTCAAAAAATAAATAAACATTAATTTTTTTTTAATTAAAAATACAACTACCCTGCAACCCCACAATTGCACTACTATGTATTTATCCAAAGGATACAAAAATGCTGATTCAAAGGGCACATGCACCAACGTTTACAGCAGCACTATCAACAACAGCCAGACTATGGAGAGACCCCAACTGATGATGTCCATCAACTGATGAAGGGATGAAGAGGAGGTGGTAGAATATATATATATATATATATATATATATATATATATTCATTCTACGTGATCAAATATCAGTAATATTACTCAGTGATCAAAAAGAATGAAATCTTGACATTTGCAATGATGTGGGTGGTAGTAGAATGTATTATGCTAAGTGAAGTAAGTCAGAGAAAAACAAATATCATATGATTTCACTCAAATGTGGAATTTAAGGAAAAAAAAAGATGAACATAGGGGAAGGGAAGGAAAAATAAAATAAAATAAAATAAAATAAAATAAAATAAAATAAAAAGATAAAATAAAAAACAGAGAGGGAGGCAACCCATAAGAGACTCTAAAATACAGAGAACAAACTGAGGGTTGTGGGAGGGGAAGTGGGGGGGAGGATGGCCTATACTGGTGATGGGTACTAAGGAGGGCACCTGTTGGGATGAGCACTGGGTGTTATATGTAAGTGATGAATCACTACATTCTATTCCTGAAACCAATACTACACGACATGTTAACTAACTTGAATTTAAATTTTAAAAAAAGTAGAAAAAATAAAATGACTCTATGAAAAAAAAAATAAAGGATTTCTAGGGGAAAATGGTAAGGAAAAGATGACATATTTTCATTGAGGGAGTTAAGTAAAGTCTGTGCAAAAAGGAAAATTGTAAACAGAAAATAATAGGAAAGTATATATTAGATATTATAATCTTAAATTAGGAAAAAGATTAATTAAGGTAAGGAAACCAAAGGGAAGAAATAAAATATGTACACAGAGATTGATGAACAAGAAAACCATCAAACTAACCAACTTACAAGTCTGCTTCCTTGAAAATAAAAGTAAACAAAGTAACATAATCTAGAATAAAGGGGAAAATCCCAAAAGTACCAAATTTATAATGAGAAAGAAAGAGAAATCAAAAACTTGCAAAACATTAAGATGAGTAAGTGAAAGAAAATACTTAGCTTAAAATCATGCACATCTTGATTTTTCTTTTTCTAGGAAAAGACAAACTAGGCACTGACTCTGGAATAGGTAGAATAAACAGATGAACTTTGGGTTTAAAAAATGAGAAAAGTTGTCAAACAGCTGCCCTTTGCCCTTTCCAAATATAAACACATATGGAGCACTAGGGTGTTTTTCTCAGGTGAATTCTACTAACCCTTCAAAAACATATAATTCCTATATTATTCATACCAGTGTTCTCAAACTTACAAAAACACCTGGAGATGTTATTAAAATGCAGATTCAGCTTCAGTTGCTTTGCATAAGATCTAAGAGTCTAGCAATCTCCCAGGTGATGTTGATAGTGTTACTTAAGCCAGATATCAAGTTGCAAAGGTTTAAACTGTTACATTACCTACAGAAAGAAAGCTTCCAGACACTTTTTATAAAGTGTATTCTAAAATTGATATTAAAACCTTATAAAGTATATTTATATAAACATAAAAAGCAACTATAGACCAATTTCTGTTGTAAATATCGATGGCATTGATGCTAAGGCAAAATAAAGTATTTGCGAATAGGATCAAATAGTTTATTAAAAGAAACACAGAACACAACCAAGCAAGGTGATTCTACAAATGCCCACCTGGTTTGGTGTTAGCAAAACATTAATATATTTTACCATATTAATAGGTCAAATGAGAAAAACTGATAATTTCCACAGATGCTGAAAAAAATTGATAAAATTTACAACACATTGTTTGTTTTTAGGAATCTAAGTAAAATTTAAAATATGGATCTAAACCCTAATGATAAAATTAGAAATGGTCATTAAAACTGGAACAAGATAAAGATATCCACTGTCCCATACTTATTATTGTATTCTGGGTGTAGACAACAGTGAAATTAGGCAAGAAAAGAATGAGATATTTTAGAAAGAGAAGGGGAAAGTGTGTTATTTGTAATCAACAGAAGTGTATAATAGGAAAATCCAAAAAAATGGGAATCACTAGAAATTATTATAAAGGGTGTATTTCAAATCAGTGAAGGAAATGTTTCCAATATATTGTATTGGGTCTACTCAGACACACATTTGAGGGGGGAAAAAAGAGCATTTGTAACCTGTACAAAAATTCTAGATGAAGCAAAAACTTAAATGTCAAACAAACTAACAATAAAAAAGCAAACACAACTATAATTAACACACAAACCTATAAAAATGAATACACACATAAACAGACAATGTGAATGTAGCAGAAGAAAGTAGAGATACTTCTTCATAATCTTGTCTGAGTTATAACTCTTCATGCATATGACAAAACAAAGAAACCTCTGAGAAAAAATTTGACCAATTAGAAAGTAAAAAATTTGAATGGCAAAAATACATTTTTAAAAGTCAAAAGTCATGAGGGGCGCCTAGGTGGCTCAGTCGCTTGGACTTCAGCTCAGGTCATGATCTCACAGCTTGTGAGTCCGAGCCCTTCGTCGGGCTCTGTGCTGACAGCTCAGAGCCTGGAGCCTGCTACAGATTCTGTGCTTTCCTATCCCTCTGCTCCTGCCCTGCTTGTACACATGCTCTCTCTCTCTCAAAATAAATAAACATTTAAAAAAATTTAAAAGTCATGAAAAGTGGAAAATATTTGTAACATATATCAAAGTGTCCACTTTTACTAATGCCACATTGGCAAAGATTTTAAATTTAGTTAATACAAAGTATAGACACATTGCAAACAAACTGTGCTATATTCATACAATGTTATGGTATCATTGGCATTATGAGAATACAACATATTTATATGTGTCATAATGGAAATATCTCCAAAGGAAAATATTGGGTTTGTCCTAGGAGGTAGAAATAAAGACCTGAGTTAGACTAAAAATAGTTGTAACAGAAAAAAAGAGAACATTATGGAAGTAGAATCAGTAAAGTAGAGGAAGAAATAAAAAATCTGAGATTTTGTGCCTAAGAGGCCAAGTTTTATTATTACTACTATTATTATCACTATTGTTACCATTATCATTGTTAATACCTGAAGGAAGAGCTTATTGTTGTTAAAGGTGGTACAAGGAATAGTATCAGAAGGTGGCTAAGTCTGAGGATCCTGGAGCCAGACTTTAATTCCCACTTTGCTATTTACTAGCCGTGTGACCTTACACAGTTATTTTTCTTTCTGTTCCTCATTTTCTCATTTTTTGAAAGAAAGGAAGTACTCACAGGATTGTGTTGAAGCCCTAAGCATTAAGAAGTCAATATTGTAAGAGTGTTAATAATAGTGCCTGGCATACAGTGCGTGCAAAATATCTGTTAGCTGCTATTGTTCTAATAAATTGCAGATTTTTGAATATTAAATGCTGCTTGAGAAGTCAGTCCACAAGGTACCAAAGACAGTTGGGAATGCAGGGCTAGAATTCAGCATACATGTCAGGCCAGGCCTGTTTGTCTGGACTGAGGAGTTTCCTAGGATTTGGATTTCCAGAGCTAACAGTGCAAGTCACTCTACCTTACCTAGAGGATGAGATAAAAGTGATAAGATATACGGTGCTCAGCACCAGGGGGAGAATTCTTGGGGAGCGTCTTGTGTAATCTCGCAAGATGACATCATGACAACATCCTGTGAGGAGACATATTGAAATAATACAATGCATTTCTACCTCTTCCCAGATCAACCTCTAGGCAGAATGAGGTAGCAGGGAATAGCAGTGCTGGGCTGAGATTCCAGAACCTAGCTATGTCGTCTCTTCATGCTGCAACTGTGTGCCCTGATTGAATGATCAGACCGTGAGTGCCTAGATGGAGAATTCTCCATTTTATTTTTGTTAGTTGGCCTACGTGTGTTCTTGAGAATTACTAAACATACTGATTTTTTTTTTTGCTAATGCCAGAGTCCATCAGCCCAGAGAATATCCCAGTATGAAACAACTCAATTAAAAATCAGTGTGGATGCTTAGCACTGTGTATTCCTCTTGTCCACAGAGTTTTAAGAGAGCATTACTGTTCAATAACCACACATACACCGTGACAATTGATTGCAGCCAATATTCCATATTGCGTCTATATTGACACAATAATCCATAATATGTCATCAGATAAATGAAGATGGGGACAAAGATAGATAGATAGATAGATAGATAGACAGACAGACAGACAGATAGAGGAGAGATATATATCTTTTCTTGACCAAGCTTATATTAAATTTTCCACCTCACGGAAAGCTGTTCTTTTTCCCATCAATTGAGGGAGTTATGACTTGCCTTCTGTGTCCAAATGCACACTGAACTTTGGTGGGGAAAACTAGAGAAAATTAATAGTTTACCAAAATATTAGAGCTGGGAGGAGGAGGGTCAGGTCATTGTTCCAACTTAGCCTGTATTTCTATTACCTCAGTTAGGTCATAGATTATTTTTCCATTCAAAGCTCAAAGTGACTTTATACTGCAGGTTATTATATTTTACTCTCCAGATCAGATGCTTAAATCTAATACACTCTGAAAGGAATCTGTGTACAGTGTTTAAAAGAATTGATAAGAAAGTTCATGTTTAGGCAAAGGTCAAAAGGTCAACAGTATTGTGTGTCAGTTGGCTAAAATATATGTATATGCACATAATAACGGTGACAGAAATGTACTTTTGCCTACAGAAATAAGTATTTACTACTTTACTTCCATGAGGAAAATGCTCTGAGTTTGGAACTATCAATATATTTACCCCATACTCAGATAAATTTTTAAACATATTTTCTGACAAATTGCAGGTTGCTGCTGATGACCCAGTTCCAGTATTGACTAGCTGCCATTCAAACTTCTCAAGAAAGAGCAAACAATTAATATTTACAACTACGAAATTCCTCAGTATGCTATAAGATGTTCATAGAACCACGTAAATTATCATCATCTTAAAATAACATACGAGGGGTGTCTGGGTGTCTCAGTTGGTTAGGCCTCAGACTTCGGCTCAGGTCATGATCTCATGGTTCGTGAGTTTGAGTCCCGCGTCGGGCTCTGTGCTGACAGCTCGGAGCCTGGAGCCTGCTTAGGATTCTGTGTCTCCCTCTCTCTCTGCCCCTCCCCACTCACGCTCTGTCTCTCTCTGTCTCAAAAATAAACATTAAAAAAACTTTTAAAAAATAACATGCAAAAGATCCCTGCAGAAAATACTCGGAGAGACAGAAATCACTTAATATAACTTGAATCACCAGTAGTCTATTCACATTGTGGCATGATCAAAGTATGTAACATAGAGTTACATCCCCTGCGCTGACAATACCATATTCTAATTTATCTAGCAAACATTAACATAGAATAGCTTGGTGCAAAACAGACTGATATGGGGCAAATGTCAAACAGCTTTTATTTTTTTTAATATGAAATTTATTGTCAAATTGATTTGCATACAACACTCAGTACTCATCCCAACAGGTGCCCTCCTTAATGCCCATCACCCACTTTCCCCCCCCTCCCACCCCCCATCAACCCTCAGTTTATTCTCAGTTTTTAAGAGTCTTTGATGGTTTGGCGCTCTCTCTCTCTCTCTCTCTCTCTCTCTCTCTCTCTCTTTTTTCCCTTCCCCTCCCCCATGGTCTTCTGTTAAGTTTCTCAGGATCCACATAAGAGTGAAAACATATGGTATCTGTCTTTCTCTGTATGGCTTATTTCACTTAGCATCACACTCTCCAGTTCCACCCACGTTGCTGCAAATGCCCATATTTCATTCTTTCTCATTGCCAAGTAGTATTCCATTGTGTATGTAAACCACAATTTCTTTATCCATTCAAATGGCTCTTTTAAAAGAAGCATATTTAAGAGGAAGAAGCGAAGCAAAAAAAGTTGACCATTCTTCATCAGGCAATTTAAGGTGATAATAAGAATTGGTATTATTTTCCTTGCAAAAAATGCCTATAAGAAGTAATAAGTGTGGAAGCGTGAGAATTTACTGCAATGAGCTGAACAAAATGCTTAAAATTCAAAATGCAGTTCACCCTAAAGAACCTGAGATTAAAAGTGAAATATAATGGAGAATATACGTATTACACTTATCTTTTGTAAAACATATGTTCCTTCCAAACTATTGTGAGGATTTACCATTTGCCACGTTTTTACAGATTAAATATTGTTAAGTGCTCCAAGGCACAGTTCATAGCTACTTTCAAGATTAAAACTAACAAAAAATCAGTTTTAAATACATTCTTGTTCTTTGACCCCTTAGTAGCTCTAAATCCTGTAAAGACAGCCTATTTTACACCTCTGAAATTCAGTACTGCAAATGTCAGCATACTGAATATTAATATGATCAATAGCAAAGCATTTTGTGTATCTAAAGCAATTGTGTATCTTTTTAATTTTATGAAGTAATACATTGGGAGTATCAAAGTCTTAAATATTCTCTTTGCTTCACCTTTACTTCCAGGTACAACGATATGTTTATGTTTTTAATCACTTGTGGCATTTTTCCCCCAAGCGCTCTTATGAGAACAAACACTAATTATTAACTATATAGAGCATCTTTTGTGTCACTTTGATCTTTCATTTTTTTCAACTATGGGACTGCTAATTTAGACTTTGGAGGTATAATATCTTAAGTGACATTTCTGTATTAACGAGTTCCTTATGATATACCACACTGTAAAATTATAATACCTACATCATTACTGCAGTACTACAAATAGGTCAAACTCTATGCCGATTTGCTTATGCATATTATAATAATTGTACAACTCATCATTTTTATATACAACATATTTTGGGTTAGCCTATGAAGGTGGATATAAACATGGATAGCAAATGTTTATATTAAAATAAGAATCTTAACTCTCAAAAACACAGATGTTACTCTAAAAATGAAAATTGCTTTTGCAAATGTATTATTTAGTGGACTTATATCTGAATATCCAATGTAAAGCATCAAGTATTTAATAACTTAGGGATATATACTTTTGTTCACTAGGGCATCTCAGTGCTCATATTGTTCACATGCTGTGTGGATACTTTACTAAGGTTTTTGATTTTTTTGTAATGGCTTTATCCTCTTAACAGTGATTTAGGTTACAATTATTTTGTGTGTGCTAGAACAAACCCAGAGGTGCTCTCTGGGGGAAATCTTAATCTTATTCATAGAAAGCCCTCCTTCCAGCTCTAGAAAAAAATCCTGAAATCTGAGTCTGTATCTGAATTAATTACAGAAAAATTCTACCTGCCTCCTGCTAAACCTTTTCCCTAGCACAGCTTCTAGAGGGGTTCGGGTTTCTTATCTTAAATGGAAAGTACAGTTAAAAAATAAAAAATAAAATAAAATAAAATGAAAGTACTGTAAATACTTCATAGGATTATTTTGTTGATTAAATAAAACATTTAAAGCACTCTATACCAGGGTGTGGTGTTCAGTAAATTCTTAATTAATATTAGCTATTTTTAAATGTATATTAGTATATTAAAGGCTCTAAGAAGCCCTTAAGACATTGCTTTGCTTGACTGTACCTTACTATTTCCTGATCTTATTGGGGCCTATTAATACTCTACTATTTATTTAGGAAGCAAGACTGTTTGACAGCTGTTCTGCCTGACTGTCCACATTGTTTGGTTCCTTTAGAAGGCTGCGTGTGTGTGTGTGTGTGTGTGTGTGCGTGAATGTGTGTGAATTGTCATTTGCCCTTGTACCACTGGCCTAGTTGGAGTGTACTGTATAAAACAAGTATATAAGACTTCCTTTTTTAGGTAGTGAACAGTTTGATTTGGTAACATTATCCTCTAAATCACGATGTCCTTTTTACGTGAATCCTCCACATGAAGTGTTTCTATGTTTCAGGACCGATAGTGACAGTCTCCTTGTAATGTGATTTGTTTTTAATTAATTTTCAAAAGACCACAAACTCTAAGCAAAATAATTTAAAGTATAAGTAGCAAAATTATATTGTAGTGATATCTTTAACATTTGTACCACCAATAATCAGAATAACATTTTATTCCTAGTTTCTAGCAGAGTCTTGGCAAATGTAGAAAACCAGTAAGTGCTTTCCTAATGACTGTCACTATATTTATTTCATCTAGATAATTATTTTCATAATTATAATGCAAACCATTCTAGAAAACTATATTATTTGAAAACAGTAGATAACATACTTGAAGTGGATAATACACACTTGAGGTAGCCTGGGAAAACCCATCTCTCCATCCCTGACATCTTCCCAGAAGAGTTGATTTTGTGCCGATTTCCATCCTCCTTTGCACTCAGAGATTCTGACCCATCTCTAGCACCAGCAAGCAAATCCTAATTTGTCTAAGACAATCATGGGATTTAATTCTAGCCAAAGTTGTGTGAAAGGAAATGTTTTGAGGGAAGCGTCAGAAAAGATTTCTTCACTCTGAAATGAAGATACGGAAAGAGTTGATCTCTTTTGATGATGGTTATTATTACCATGCCTTTGTGTGATGTCTAAATTATGGGTAATCCAAACAGCAAAGCCAATAGGTGTGGGCATTGGGGGTAGAGCAGAGATATGGAAATAAACTGAGTCATTAATTTTCTTATCCTGTCACCAAATAAGCCAACCCTAGAGATATTCTTTCCTGTCCATCTCTGAGCTTCTTTTGAGAATCCTGTGAAGTGAATTAGTAAATTTTCAGGTAATGTCCAATTAAGGCTTTTTAAATCTCAGTTTTCTGTTATTTACAGTCAAAGCATCCTCACCATCCTATTCCTCTAGCATCTAACACTATTTAGAATTTTTAATCACCAAATCCAGTTTTTTGTGCTTTACATTTATTTGATGTGAGACTTTTGTATCATTAGACTTGTATTTTTTCTCTTATTTTCCTAAGATACAGATGCTAAATAGTTCTCTCGGATTCAGTGGATTGCACTCTTATTGAGTTTTTCTATGTTGGGAAGTATCAATGTGAATAGAAATGTTCCATGTTAATAATAAATGAATTAAATTGTTTCTGCAGTAAATAAACATATTGCAAATTTATAAATTATGAACACTTTTTCTGGTAGGTTTTTAATGATATTTGATTCAGAGTGATTTTTTTCTTAAACATACAAAGTTTTGAACATGTCAGTCCTATACATTTAAAGCAGAACTTAAAAAAAAATCCCAGGGTTGATTGCCTGAAATTGAGATATTCTTGTTTAATATCTTTAGTGGCACGTTTTAAAGCTATGTTCTTCTAACCTGAAATTTTCAGTCCTTACAGTGGTATTTCTTTTGGGAGAACTTATTATGTGGAATTTAGTACAATGGACATGGCCCTTGCATTGCTTTCTATTTCTCTGGAGGAGGAAATAAGCCAAAGACAATGAATTCTGTCTTTTTGTTGAATGTGTCTCTCTCTTAAAGAAAAATCCATTATATCAAATACCAAAGAGATTAAAACCTAAAATAAGTTTTTCAGTGGTTAAGTTTGGGGCTTGAAAAAAAAAGCACCCAATAAAAAATTCTAAACTGGTAGCATTTTCATTCAGTTGTGAAGTGATTAACTTTTTATCCATACTAAGCTACCTCTTTCCAATATTTTCTTTTATGTGAGTCAGATGAGTATCAATGGACAATGAGGCTTATTAATATGATCTCCTTTAATTACCAAATTGACACATATATAGGCAGTTGATGAAAACAGCTCATTGTAAAGCAGAGAAATTGTCTTCAAATAAAGGCAGTCTTAGTTAACATGTGCTGATATAACAAAACACCATAGATGGGATGGCTTTAAAGAGACATGTATTTCTCACAGTTTGGGAGGATGAGAGGCCAGAGATGAGGGTGACAGTATGGTTGAATTCTGGTGAGGACCTGCTTCCTGGTTTGCAGATGGCCGCCTTCTTACTGAGACCTCAAACTGCCACAAAAGAAAGAAAACAAGCTCTTGGTTCCATCTTATAAGAACACTAATCCCACCATGAAGATCCTACTTTTCATGGCTCATCTAAACCTAATTACTTCCTGAAGACCCCACCTCCTAACACCATTACATTGAGGGTTAGGCTTCAACATATGAATTTGGGGGAGGGGGAGGGACACAAACATTCAGTCCATAACAAAAAACATGATAATTGAGTAACTTTGGAAATTTTTGATTGCACAGGTAACATAAAAATTTTAGTCACTTTTCAGGATCTGATGTGAATTTTCCTACATATGTGCGTATGTATTTATTGCCAAAAATAGAATTTATAGAAGCTAGTTGGCTACATTAGGAAGCAGCCTGGTACCATTCTCGGAGTCTATGCTATGTAGAAGCCATCAGTTACATTTTTCTCCCAGTAAATTCTAGGAAAAAGAAAGCCATTTGTGAAACTTTGTTATTCATTTTCTTTTTGGAGCTCCAACTACATCACATGTAGCATGCAAAATGTAAAGGTGTGCTTATGTAAAAAGGGTCTGTCTTCAAACTAATTTGGTAACTGATAATCTGAGCAAAGTTCTAGCACAAGACTTCTGTGACAGAACTGCTTCAATATGTTACATTGATCATGTTTATTGTGTGTATCAAGAAGGGGGAGCATATACAATAGTTTCCACACTTGTTTCACCATGAGATCTTACTGCATACATACTTGCACCTGTGTGCAAGAGTGTGTGCTGTTTAAATAAACATCTATCAACATAGGGTAAGACATTGTGTGGAACACAACTTAGGAAAGTGAGAAAACACCTCAGAATGAATTGCTAGATTTTTATTCTCAGGTCTTGGGGAAAAAACCTATTAAATAATGATAAAAATATGAAAAATGTATTTAACAGGATACCTGTGTCTTATTCACTTAAATATTGCTATAAATGATCATCCTGTAAGATAACGTATCAACATTTAGCAAGTTTTGTTCTTACTGAGCTTTTACGTGGTCTTAGTCTGATGAATATAGAAAGCATTTGAACTAATACATTTCAGTGTATTTTCTTAGTGTTTTTAAGGAAATGTCTTCTTTTCGTGTTTCATTTACTAAGTTATATGTTAATGTAATAAAAGGGTGAATTTTTAAATTAAATGTTCTGTTCATTTTCCTATATTCTTGGCTTTTGTAGCCAAAGAATCCTTATAGTCCTTACCCACCTCCCCTTATACATCTTCGGTTTGGCAAGAGGTATTTTCACTATGTCGCTCTAAACCAGATTGTTTAATTGCTATTTAACAAAATCACTTATTTTCTTTTAGTCCTCTTATTTGTGAACCAACTAAGTTCAACTAAGTCTTTGATGTAAAAGCCACTCTTAATTTTCTGCCAAGGACTAACCCTACTGGAAGTATGTTACCTCTTCCCAGAAAACCTCAGCTTGCTCGTTTGGATGGCAAGTTTGCTAGTTTGTGGTCTATTTTTTAACACATTTACTAGTCTGTTAGGATATGCTTTAATAAACTTAGCTTTCCTCTTCCTTTTTGACCCCAGTAATTTGCTAAACATAATTTTTGGGACACGACTAACCATAACAGCATTAGGAAATAGTAAAATCATGCCATCTATCACCAGACAATGCTTTGAACATTTTCTCTCCATATCATTATAAGCTCAGTAACCTTGACTGTATGCCAAATTATAGATTGTGATTTGGTTTTCTCTTTTTAACGTTGGAATTATATTCTTGTGTGAAGCCTGCTGGGGCTATTTGGAACTTGTCAATATATATAAGCTTTAATGTGGATGGTGGGAAGATTTCCAGAAAGTGGTTACGGGAGAGCCAAACTGCTGTCTTCTCCTAGATGGTTTGGGAAGGAAAAGCAGCAGGGAGAGCAAAAGCTTTCTGGAATAAAATTACATAGTAGACCTATGTCTAAAGGGTGAGTTTTACTGTGTTTTTGAGACTTTATTTTTTTAAAGAGAGTTTTAAGTTCATAGCAAAATTGAGAGAAGGCACAGAGATTTCCCATCTACTCCCCCCCCACATACAGTCATAGCTTCCCCCATTATCAACATCTTTCACTAAAGTGATATGTTTGATACAATTGATTAACCTACATTGACATATCACCATGTGTTAATAGTTAACATCCAGGGGCACCTGGGGGGCTCAGTTGGTTGAGCATTCGACTTCAGCTCAGGTCATGATCTCACAATTCGTGAGTTCGAGCCCCGTGTCCAGCTCTGTGCTGACAGTTCAGAGCCTGGAGCCTGTTTCGTACTCTGTGTCTTCCTCTGTCTCTGCCCCTACCCCATTTGTGCTCTCTCGAAAATACATTTAAAAATTTTTTTAAAAATAGCTAACATCCATAGTTTATATTAGGGTTCACTCTTACTTCTGTACGGTTTATGGGTTTGGACAAATGTATAATCACATGTGTACCTCAGTAGAGTAACACATAGAGTATTTTCACTACCGTAAACATGTCCTGTATTTCGCCTGTTATCTGCCCTCACCCTATTCACTGGCAACCACTGATCTTTTTACTGTCTCTATAATTATGCCCTTTCTAGAATGTTGTATAGTTGGAATCATACATTGTGTAGCCTTTGCAGATGGCTTCTTTCACATAGCATTATGTATTCGAGGTTCTTCCATATCTTTCCATGGCTTGATATATTATTTCTTTTTAGTTCTAAATAATATTCTATTGCCTGGATGTACCACAGTTTATCCAAAGGATATCTTGGTTAATGGCAAGCTTTGGCAATTATGAATAAAGTTGCTACAAACATCAACTGACTTGAATTTTAAAGGTCATGATTACTGGATCATATGTTAAGAGTATGTTCAGTTTGGCAAGAAACCACTGAACTGTCTTCCACAGTGGTTGTACCATTTTGCATCCCCACCAGCAATGAATGAGAGTCTCTGTTGCTGCGTATTCTTGTCAGCATTCAGTGTTGTCAGTATTCTGGATTTTGCCATTTTGATAGGTGTGTTGTGGTTACAGGGAGAGTTTTCATTTAAAAAAAAAAAGCCAAGTTGTGTCATATGACAATTCCTCTCTAAAATTAAATAGGATACTATAGGTACTTGTCCTTTCTTTCATTTTTCTTGGCTCATAGGCTTCTCTCTTATCAAGCTTTTCCAAAGTTTGATCTTACTTCTCATCCCTCTCTTCTCACCATACTACTTTCTTATTCTATTATGGCTGTTTTACCAGAAGTAGTTAGTAGAAATTAATATTTATTAATTTTTTTTTTGTTTTACATTTTCTTTTGTGCTGGGTGAACTTACCTGGCCATATCCAGAGGTAAATGGTAGGAATACTGAGTAAAGACAAGAGGGAAATTACCAGAGAGTGACCAAAATTATGTTCTTTGGGTCTGCTTGTAATATCCAGGCAGTCAGAATAGAATAGGTTTGTCCAAGATGTGAGTTAAAATTGTAAATAAAGAGAAGACAGTATATGCTGTCCTAATATGTTAGGATATAGATTATAAGTCAGTAAGTCATGCTATCCATGGAATGAATATGACATAAAGAGAATCAGAAATGCCCTCTGGAGCTGGGATATTATTATGTTAGTCCTCTGCATATAGAAGATAATTGAACACATGTCTGTGGTATGAGAGAGTCAGTGAAGAATAATGGGGGCATGAGGGCCTGGGAAGAAACCCTGAGAAACCAACCTCTATTTATGGAGGAGTACAAGAATAGTATCTAACAAAGTATGCAGAATCAAGGAGAAGAAATCCAGGAGAGTATTGTGTCACAGAAACGGAATGGAAAGTGCTTCAAGAAAGACGTGTCCACTAGCATCAAGGTAAGGACTGATAATGTCAGTTGCATTTAGTGACATTCACTGGATCCTTAGAAAGTCTTGCTGTGGTGGAGAGACGAAACAGAATCCGGATGTGAGCAGCTTCAGGGGTGTGTGAGATATGAAGATACATAAACCAGTCTTCAGAAAAGTTTGATTTTCAAGGGGACAATCATGGGGCAGTAACTGACTGGAAATGAAGCACTAAGATATTTTTGTACAGATTAAGCAATTAAAAAAAACAGGAATCATACATTGAGAGAAAAGTTTAAATAATTTTACAACAATAAGTGATTATTTACAGTTTTTAAAGATGAGAGAGGATAGAGTCCAAAACAGGGTGGAAATGTCAGCCTTAGGGAGGGGGAGGGGCAGGTTCTCTACTTAACAAGATAAAGCGAAAAAAGTATATGTACAGATGAGGTAGGTTGGAATGTTTTATTTCAATACAATTAGGAAGTTTTCCTTAGATGGTTTTGATTTCTTTAAAGTAGAAATCAAGGTCACTTGCTCAGTATAAATAGGATAAGAATAATCCAATGTTTGAAAAAATAGTAGGGAAGTTTTGAGGTAATTGTGGGGAATATAAAAGTGAGTTATCAGAGAATTAGAAAGATGTGGCAATGCTGAGGGCTCATTTGAAATCGCTACCTCTCAATTCATAGTGGAATTAATATATTGTCTAATGAGACATTTTCCGGTGGTTTTGGAATAATCAGTGCAGGCTCAGAGAAAACAGATGGTTAGGTTCATTCAGGGCAGGGGTTTGGGTAGATTTGTTCAATTAAAAATTAAGGCAAATGAGTTTAGTTTCGCAAGAGGGTTACTGAAACGATGTACCATGAAATCTAAGTAGGAAAGGAGAAAAGGGACCACTAAAATAGGTGGTGTTTTTGTTGAAGAAAAACATAAATAATCAAGTTGAAAAGAGAGTGCTTGGCATTCAGAGTGAAATGTTTGGTTATCAATTTTATAGTTTTATACAGGTTGACAAGAGCGCCAGATGTGATGGTTAGAGTTGCTGAAATACAGGAAAAGGCAAGTAGTGGAGGTGAATGATTTGAATCACCCAAAGGCCATTGTGTGGAACATACCGTTCATGGGCACATTTAAGTCACCATGGCAATGTCTAGAACGCGGTAATGGGGACACAAAGGAACTTTGTAAGTCAAGCTATAAATTGCTGACAAAGGAGAGATGACAAGAAAATTGCTAAATAAGAACAAGGAAGGAAAGAGGGTTCTGTGGTTGAACACTATCAATGTCAAAGGGACCTTCTTTTCTTCAGAAGATAAAGAAGTGAATTTGGGGCAGAGGCATTAGTGAGGGAGGAGGGGCACAGAACATGCATCTCAGCCCCAAGATTACTAAGGATAAGAACATTAGCAGTTTGAGAAGACTAGAGAGCAAATAGGGTACGATGGGAAAGTGTTACTTAAGTCAAAGAGGTTGTGGGAGCACCTTAAGAAAATATAGAGATCTTCTCTTTGGAGTTATGACAATTCTATAGGTCATAGTTTGAAGAGTCTGGTTTGGGAGGCTTGCAGTGAAATATTAGCATTTGGTACTGTTTTGCAGGAAAGGCCCAGTGTGCAAGGGGAAAGTGTCAGGGTTGAAGGAGGTGGTGGCTTATAATCTAGGTGTTGACTCATGAACACTGGGATGTGAAAGGAATGGATTTAAAGAGAGTTTAAAGAGAGTATCCAGCTTACAGCATCCCATGAACATTTATCAGCTCAGCCAGGGAATCTCCATGTACAAGTGCTCATTATTATCAAAATATCTGCATCAAATTTAATAAAACAATTTATATATCAGTCCATATATTCTTTTCTCTTCTAATGCTGTAAGCACTAGTCCCACTGTCACTGGTTATTGATAATACAAAAGCATATGATGACATCATGTAAATAAGACCTAAATTGATCAAATTCTGTTCTTTCTTTCCCAAGTTGGTGGGAAAGCACAGTGAAGAGTATTGGGTTATGGATAAGTTCTGGGTCTTATAGGGCACAAGAATTTAGACAGATTCAAAAATTATTAACAAAAATACTTCATCAACAAAATACCTTCTTCATAATTAGGTTCAGAATTAGTCTTCCTTCATCCACCCTTTTAAAATAAAACGATATGCACAGCCAGAGATGAATTTTTCTTTCCTGTCCACAAAAGGTGATCAAAATATTGTGAATCGTTGTCAAAAGATCATTGCTGAACATAAATAGATCTTCCATTTCTCCTATGGTTCAATGCATATCTGTTGTTCCGACTAATCTCCCTTATGTGCACATTTTGGATAATTGATTATTTTAAATAGGAAATATTTAAATATTAAAGTATTTAAATATTTCAGTCTTTGGCAATTATTAACATGGCAAAATGGCCCTCACTTGTTTTCATTTCATTGTCACTGTTGCACCTGTGTATTTTCTTTGGATGTGAGCTAACTGCTGTATGTATACCCATAAAACCAGATGCTTTCTGGGCCAACATAGTTTATAGCAGCTCATGAAGAAAAAAAGTAAGATGAATGATTGCAGAATTATTATTTGTATTAAATCACATGGGTTATCATCTGTTCATCACACATTTACGAGACTGATAATTCATAGAAATTACATATCTTGGTTAAATATAATATTTGTATCAGAATGTCACATATATATGATTGTGTATGTATGTGTGCATAGGTAGATATAATATATATAATAATGTAAAATCACATCACAAGTGATGCCTTTATCTGTTTTATGTCAGTCGAATATCACTGAGAGAAATCATCCTTCTGCTTATAATCTTGAAACGTTTCACAAAAATCTCGTGTTACACATATTAATATAGAAAGATTTAAGTAAATAAGTCTTGATTTTCTTGGTGTTTATAAGTCCTGAAAACCTAAGATATTTTAAGACTTACCTTTCATAATGAATCCATTTGGTTTAATGTTAAATGAAGAAAGTCAATTACAAATTAGTATTGACAGTATAAATGCTTCACTTTGATTTGATATTTTTCCTTTCTTTTCCTCTGTGATATATGGTGTGAATGTATGTCTTTCACAAAATTTGGAGCTCATATGAGAAAAATGATAGTTATGTGTATAACAGAATAGAATAAGAATTACTAGAATTTCTTAATATTCTGAAAAGCTGCTTTATGCCCCAAATTATCTATATTTAGATACTCATTTAGTTGTTTATTTATTGTAATTTCTACTGCCATCTGTGGACTCATAATTATGGGCTAAGTTAATTTTTTTTAAGTAGTGTGCCTCCTTATTTACAATATTTTGTTTTGAAAAGGAGCAAGGAGTTTTAGAGCATAAGAAATGCACTTTGCTTTCGCCAGTCATTGGTAAGCTAGTATCTCAGATGCTTTAGGTTCAAAGTTTAATTTTGCAAGTGACTTCCTTTGATTGTGACACTTGAGCAAGTTTCTTTCCACCAGTCTCTTCACTTGAAAAGCAGAGAAAATAACATTGACCTCATGGAGACTGAAAAAGCCAACAAAAGCAGGAGATGTTCCCAATTGCGGTGTCAAGAACAGCTCTTGATCTAATGTGTTTGAGATCAGAACATCTGGGTCATGATCCAGAATATGTGTTAATGCCAAACAACCATAGGGTGTAATCAGAGATTTTTTTTCTAGCCTAATAGGAAACAGAATTTTTCCATGAACTGTGGAAGGGAAGATATGGCCTGTTTAAACGGCCTGTACAAAAACAAGATGAAATGTTGTATTACAGGGAAATTTTACTAAGCCTTGGCCACACCTTTCATTTGGAGTAATTATTCATGCCCCTCAAATGATGTATATGGCCCCTTTTCAATGTAATGTGGAAAAACAGAAAGCTGGTGTGCTGCATCTGTTACAGTTCACTGTCCAATTTTTTTTTTTCAGGACAGTATCATAATTGATTTATCTTATATCATTAACAGTTAATTTTGTGAAGTATAGAGACAAAAATGAACAAAAGCAATTAAGATATTGTGGAAATCATTATTGGCTACTAAGATAAATTTTTGATGAACATTTTTCTTTGTCACAATTTTATTTTATCACCTGTAAAGAGAATATGGGACCTTTATATAATATGGAGTAGTCACACCTATTTAAGTTACAAATAAAAGAAATAAAACCTATAAATAAAAAAAAATCATAACTAAATGAAATCATCATAAATCCTAAGTCTAGTCCATTTTCGTAGTTTGGAGGAGCTTGTCCTTGGATGAGTCGCTTGGCCTTTACCTTGCAAGGCATTTTGTGAGAATTGCATTAGATACTCTATCATCTAATAAGTTATATAATATATTATGTTATGAATATTATATGTATTATTTTAGGTAATTTTAGGTATTTTATAACAGAAATATGATTAACATGGGTTGAGAGTATAACAGTCACTCAATAAGGCATAGTCTAGAATTTTTAAAAAAAATTTTTAATGTTTATTTTTTGAGAGAGAGAGAGACAGAGTGTGAGCAGGAGAGGGGCAGAGAGAGAGGGAGACACAGAATCCGAAGCAGGCTCCAGGCTCCGAGCTGTCAGCACAGATCTGGACGCAAGGGTCGAACTCAGGAACTGAGAGATCATGACCTAGACCGAAGTCAGATGCTTAACTGACTGAGCCACCCAGGTGCCCCTATAATTTTTAAAGTCTACATGTATTTTCCTTAAGGAGCTGGGGAAGAAATGACCTCAAAGAAATCAAATAAAGGACAGGTACACTGAAAATACATTACCTAAGAGTATGATGTCTGACATATGAAACCCCACCATGTTCATCCTATGACATCGACTATGCCACACACTTTTCAACCTTGTTTCTGTTCCTGGAATTCACTTCCTCTATATACCTTAGCATTTTTGCCTCAGCTTATATAATGTTTTTTTTTTCTTTTTTCTTTAAAAAAAATTTTTAATGTTTATTTTTGAGAGAGAGACAGAGTGTGAGTGGGGGAGGAGCAGAGAGAGAGGGAGACACAGAATCTGAAGCAGGCTCCAGACTCTGAGCTGTCAGCACAGAGCCGGATGTGGGGCTCGAACTCACAAACTGGAGATCATGACCTGAGCTGAAATCGGACACTTACCGACTGAGCCACCCAGGCGACCCTGTTTTTTGTTTTGTTTTTTTTCTTTACTGACATTTTCTATTTACAATCCAACCCTACTTGTGCAGCTCTTTCTAGGCAGTTTAAATACATTTGTTTCTCAGATAGGCTGTTACTGACCATCGATTTCAGCTACAACCCTGTCTTTCCCTAATATAGTGGCGTCCAGTACTATGGTTTAGAAACCTTACTTGAGGTTCCATTCAGCCATTTTTTGATCTGGCTGGACTTGATGACTTACTGAGTCTAATTCCTGCAATAATAAATTGCAAATAATTATAAATAGTAAATTAGCAATAATGTTTGGACGTTTACTCCTGAGCGATCTCTTCTTTTCTGTTGCTATATATTTGTAAAAATGTATAAATGGTTTAAGTCAGTAAACTAGAATTTTCCATAGTTTATTCTGCTCAACATGAGCTCTGGAAGAATAATAGTCAATACTCCTCTTCCTAAAGGAATACTCCTATGGTCAAATTGTTCCAGAAATGCTAGACTGTAACCGTTCCTCCTAGAGGTTCACTAGATATCTTGGCATGCCAGAGAAAAACCTAGAGAAGTTTTGCATCAAAGATACCTGACTAACTGTGTCTGACAAAAGAATATGGCCAAAGAACACAATGAATTTAACAGTTCCATCCTTTAACCCTATATTAAAATATTTTCCTACTATTTTCCTTTATTGACATATCTCATAAGAATAACAAATAAATTAGGCTGAACCATTTGCTTCTTCTGGCATAATGTGCATAGAAATAGCTCTGTTTTTGACAATTAAGCAAGATCAGAGTCATAAATGGCCTCCTGCAGAACTCAGTTAGAGCCTCAAAAGCCACATGCCTGCAGGAAACCAGAAGGGAAAAAATTCTCAATCCAGATCTTTTTGAAGAGCTCATTAAAATGCAAATTTTAGCTCAACCTCCTATTCACTGAATCTATTCTCTTGAGAGCTGGGGTTCAATAATCCATATTTTAAATCAACTATGTATTTGTTAGAGCACACCAGCTCTGAAGAAGTAAGCATACTCCACTATTGCAAAATGAGAGAAATTCTAAATAAAATAATAACTTTGTTCCATAAAATTATATAATTCTGGGAGGAGAAGCTCTTCTACAAAGGGACTCATGTCATGAGAGGGTAGTGTGTAAGACTCATTAAAATACACATTTTTTCAGTAATTCACAAATACCTTAGTTCATCTCCTTTGGAAGTTACCTGTCTGTTGCCTCTGATGTTGATCTAATTCTTGTTCCACTCACTCTGTTGCTTCCCACCCAAACTTGGGCTGATTAAGGTATTTTCTTTTTATGTCCTGTATCTAATCTCTTTCCATTTTTTTGGGGGGGGGGGCTTAAATATGTTTTCTAATGGACTCTGACTCATTTCTACCTAATTGAACCTCAGCCCAGCCTTCCATGAGTTCTTTATATAATTTGATAACTACTTCCTTGAGTCAACCCTAAATACACTTTGCTAGAGAGTTATGGTCACTTTCTGCCTCCCCAGTGTATATACACCATTGGCTCAAACCATGACAATTCCTGGATCTATATATGATACGGGGTCTCTTTAAACCATTACTTATTTTAGTCCATCCCACTTTGTTTTTGAAGTCTAGTAAATATTTAGGTAGGCATCTCAGAAATAAAGACATTTCAGGGGTCCTATCTGATCTTTTGTCTTGTCTTTGGGTTAAGAAATCTGAATACTGCCTTTGGCTTTTCATTTGTATGCTCATCAGCTTTGTGTTTAGCCAAGAAAATGGAGAAATATGCAGAAATTGTGAAAGTTGTTTGCATTCCACTGAAATATTCCTTTAGCTGAAGGGGATCAAATCAATAAAATATGATGAAACCATATGCTCATTATTTCAAAGGAGAACAGCTGCTTCAGGGAATATTGGGAGATTTATTAATTCTACCATTACCTCTCATTAAGGGTAGATATCTCCAGACCTGATTTCCTAAATAAAATGTACCTCAGTAGGAAAAGCACACTTGTAGAATTTGTACTGATATTCTATTTGATGTTTTTCCATGATTATTTTACGGCAAAGAAAGCATTGTACAATCTGAAATTATTAACCAAAAACAAAAAAAAATACAATTCATTACATGGAAAGGGTTTATAGCCTAGCCATAGTTTGGAAATGCCATAGAGAAATGAGTCTTGGCAAAGATGAATGCTTACTGCTCTGGGCCATATGTGCATTTAATTGAGTTTGCAACTTTCCAGGCAAGATGCCAAATGGATAGTCTACTGTCTGGTGAGAGAAGTAACGTTTCTGTCTTCTTCTTCTCACCAATTTTAGATGCGTGCAAAGGCTCAGATTTGTTCTTTAGAAGACTTCTATCCAGGTACAAAACCAAGTAAATGAGCAGACCATGTCAAACAACAAGTGCGTTTGTTTTAAGTGTTTAGTCAATTGGGTTTTTTTTTTTTTTTAATGTGTATTTACTTACTCTGAGAGAGAGAGGAAAAAAAAGCCTGAGTGGGGGAGGGGCAGAGAGAGGGGAAGAGAGAATCCCAAGCAGGCTTTGCATTGACAGCACAGAGCCCAATGTGGGGCTCCATTTCACAAACCCTGAGATTATGACCTGAGTCAAAGCAAAGACTCTGATGCTTAACAGACTGAGCCACCCAGGCACCCCATAGTCAATTGGATTTAAACTCATATCCACATACCCATGGGAGTTCAAAGTCATGAAAAATTCTTGCCAACCAAAATAGTTAATCCTAATTATAAAATTTCCAATAAATAACACAAAGGAGACATTTAAAATAACTACCTGTGTCTCATTCCTTAAAACAAAGCAGGAAGGGCAAAAGAAATAAACAACCAAAAAAACAAAAACAAAAACAAAAATTCTTCAAAGGAGATTTTAGAATATTTATAGAATTTAAAAGGGAGGTTTTAATAGGGCATTTATTGCATTATATTCTCTCATATTACTAAAGATTATGACGTTATCTAAAATCATTAACAAAATTTTTTATATCTATTGATATATAATTGACATATAATAAACTGTACATATTTAAAGGATGCTATTTGATAAATTTGGACACTAACACAATGAAGATAATAAATACATCTATTAACTCCCCAAATTTCTTTACATTCATTGGAAATCCCTTTTTCTTGTCCCTCCTCAGCATCACCCCTAGTCAATCACTGATTTGCTTTCATTCACTATAATTTAGTTTCTTTTTTCTAGAATTTTATATAAAAGTATTTTTAGAACAGACCCTCTTTTGTCTGACTTCCTTTATATGGAATAACCTTTTAGGAATGATCAATGATGTTTCAGTTATAACAAAAGTTCATTCTTTATTGTTGAGTAATATTTCATTGCCCAATTATATACCATTTTTTTACACTCACCTGTTGTTGGACGTTTGTGTTGTTTACAGCTTTTGACTACTGTGAGTAATTGTTTTCATTTCTCTGGGGTAAATCCCTTGAGTGATATGGCTGGGTCAGAGAGTAGGTGTATGCTTAACTGTTTAAGAAACTACTGGACTATTATTTTTCCAAAGTGGCATACTATTTTTTATGTTTGCCAGCAGTGTATGAGAGTTTCCAATTGCTACGAATTTTCACTAGCTCTTGATATGGTCAGTATTTAATCTTAGCCATTCTATAGATTCTGTAGTATCTCTTTGTGATTTTGAAGTTCATTTCCCTAATAATCATTGATGTTGAACTCTTTGTGCTTGTTTAGCAAATATATATCTTCTCTGGTGGCAGGTGTATTTAAATATCTTACCCCATTTCTAAAGTTAGTTATTCATCTTTTTATTACTGGATGTTAAGAGTTATTTGTATATTCTATGTACACATCCTTCATCAGATATATCTTTCACAAATATTTTCTCCCAATTGTTGACTTGACTTTTTCCTTTTTGTTATTGTGTCTTTTCAGCAGTTTTAAATTTTGACTAAGTCTAATTATTTATTTTTAATATAGTTTTTGCTTTTCCTCTCATATTTTTAAAAATATTTGCTTTATCAAAGGCCAATGATTTTCTCCTATTTTTTTCAAGGTTTTAGGGTTTTAGCTCTTATATTTACATCTATAATACATTATGAGTTACATTTTTGTATATGGTATGAAATTAAGGCTGAGATTTATTTGTTTTTACAAATGACTATCCATATATCCTAGAATCATTTGTTAAAAGTTTACATTTCCTCCACTGAATTGCCTTGTAACTTTTGTCAAAAAATAAAATAATCACATATTTTTAGTTTATTTCTTGATTCTTTATTTAGTTCCATTGATCTTTTAGTCTATCTTTACATCACTATCAAAATATCTTATTTACTGAAGCTTTATAATTCTTGAAACCAGGTAGTATATCTCCCCCAATCTTTAATGTTTTCAAAGTTGTTTGCACTATTCTATTTCCTTTGTATTTTGTATTCTAGTTCCTTTGTATACATTTTAGAATGAGCTTGTCAATTATTAAAAAAAATAGTCTGCTCAGATTCTGATTAAGATTATATTGGAGCTATAGATTAATTTAGGGAGTATTGGTAAAGATGTGGAGGAACTAGAATGTTCAAATATTCTAGTGAAAATACAAAATGGGACAGCCACTTTGGAAACAAGTTAGCTGTATTTTATAAAGTTAAACACACTTACTGTATGACTTGGCAATCCAACACTGAGTGTCTATCCAAGAGAAATGGAAGCATATGCACAAAAAAATACTTGTACTTGGATGTTCATATCAGCTTTATTCACAAGAGCCATAAAACGGAAACAAGTCCAAACTGCTATCAGCTAGTGAATGCATGTACAAATAATGATATATTCATATAATGAAATACTACCTAGCCACCAAGAACGAACTATTAATATATGCAACAGTATGGATGAATCTCAAAAGGAATATACCAAGTGAAAGAAACCAACATAAAAGACTACGTTTTGTATATTTTTAATTCTGTTCATACAAAATTCTAAACAAGGCAAAACTATACGAAGATAGCTTAGTGGTTGTCACAGGCTGGAATGGCAGTGCGAAAATTTGTTGCAAATGCACATTAAGGAGCTTTTTAGTGTGATAAAAGTATTCCATAACATGATTGTGATGATGGTTACATGACTGTATATATTTTTCAAAATTCCTATAATTGTACACTTATATTTACTAGATTTTGTTATGTATACATTATAACCTAAAATAGCGGACAAAAAAATGCACAGGACTGTAATCATGTTGGAGATCTCTGGATATAATCCAAGTTGAGAAAATTTCATATGATTGTGTTGTTACAGTCTAAGGCGAATTACTTTCTTATGATATGCTTCCTATGTATAGCATATTAGTATTTAACCGAGTCCAGGCACTAAAGAAGAAAATTCACTTACCAGTTAAAATTGCAGGAGATATTTAAGTAGGAAGCAATGGTGCAATCTATGATCTGATACAAATACAATTTTGGAGAATCAGTCCTTTCTGTCACAACCAAATTTTTTTCATTGAAAGCTTATAATTAAAAGATACTCATATTATTATTCCTAAAATAATCGTTATCCCATGACCTTGAGGCTTAAAGACATGACATCTTCAGCTAAAAGTGATCACACATGATTTGAGTTGATGCGCGTGAAGTCTAATGCCTAAGTATGTTTTCTTTCTACAACTCTGTTCTTCCCTGTTATTATGAAAATGCTCCTCAATTTAAGAATGCTTAACATTTGGAGTGTTGTCATATAGTCTTTATTATGTAGCATCAACATTTGGTAATGATTCCAAAAATACTTTTGAAATGTTTACTTTGAGTTTTGTATTAAATGTTGTGCATCAAGAGACCATATGGTCAGGCATTTTATAACTTTTTTCAACTGGTATTATGGCAAAACCACTACACTGAATGTAACTGAGAATATATTAAGCCTTACTAAAATTTAAATGTTCAAACAAGAGACACATTGAGTAAGTGATGATGCCAGAATACAATAAAAGCCCTTTAATTTACAAGCTACCAGAGGCAAACACACTTTAAAGTTGGTGTAAATCAAGAAAAAAAATTTGCTTTTTGTGCAAGAGAGATACAATCAAAGGAAACAGAAGTTTTCTTGTTAACTCAAAAGCAAAATTAACATTTAGATTCCCAGTATCCTCTGTAGGTCATAGATGAGAACACTATTTTTTTCCTTTTACTCTCAGTTAATTTCAGTTTGCTAAAGATAAGTAGGCAGAGCCTAATTCTAAAGCTGTCTGTGTTCTAGAATCTATTGACATGGCCTAATTCCAATGTGTACCTTTGGGGCCAATGACAACAATTAGTTTCAAGGGACATTGCTAATGAAACACTAATCTAGAGCTGAAACAGCATGGTAACATGGAGAAAATCATATGAAGAAAATGGCAAAAAATAAAAGCAAATCTTTAATCTTATCCTTCTAGTGACAAGAATACAAATGAATAGAGAAAACATTAAACATGAACAGAAGGAGGAAGTATGGAAAATACTATTGCTGTTTCACATCCAGTATCCAAGGAAATTTTGAAAAATTCAGTCTAATACTCATATATTTTCTGAAATCCAAATATGATATATGTAATCTATATAATATCAAATATTATATATGTAAACATTGTGACACACCGATATCAAATACATTTGTCTATATACTTAACAATTATTTCTTGAATCTTTGTAACATACACTGCTTAGTAGAGAGAGATGTATAAGAAGATGTGTTTGGTCCTTAGGAAGTTAAGACAGGGAAGAAATCATGACATCAGATGCAATGGGAGGACAGAAAATGGAGTTCCCAAACTGCCCTGAGTAACCACTTGGATGGCTTGGAAAGCAAAGGTAGACAAAATCAGAAAGGGGATTCTTACTATTTGGCAATGAGGAAGAATGAAATCTGGCCATTCGCAGCAACGTGGATGGAACTGGAGGGTATTATGCTAAGTGAAATACGTCAGTCAGAGAAAGACAGATACCGTACGTTTTCACTCATAGGTGGATCTTGAGAAACTTAACAGAAGACCATGGGGGAGGAGAAAGGGTAAAAAAAAAGTTACAGAGAGGGAGGGAGGCAAATCATAGGAGACTCTTGGATACTGAGAACAAACTGAGGGTTGATGGGGGGTGGGAGAGAGGGGAAAGTAGGTGATGGGCATTGAGGAGGGCACTTGTTGGGATGACCACTGGGTGTTGTATGGAAACCAATTTGACAATAAATTATAAAAATAGTTACAAAACCTCAAAAAAAGGGGGGGGGATTGTTGGCACAGGAAACATAAAATTATGAGAGTATAGTCATTGGGTAAAGAGTTTTATAAGACCAAAAACTTTCATATATGGAAGGGTGGTGCAGTGCAAGAAACTGTCATAAGCAAGGCTGGTAAACTAATACAAGTTTGGCGGCTAAGGGCCCATTATGCAAGGCAGGGGGTTTATTAATGGAAAAAAAGAAAGCCATTGCTGAATTTTATAAGAGATCCACCATGATCAGATGTGCATTCATGAAAGATTACTACCTCTCTGACTTGCATTGTTTTAGACCTCTTTAAAAGACCGTGGCCATCCCTTTATAAGCTAACCCATCTATCTGGAGACACAGTTAATATTTAGTAGATGCTTATTATGGATAATTTTTTTCTTCCCTGAACTCTGCAGATGGAAGTATTTTTATTGTTTGAATTAAATAGTATAATAATCATTTTCACATATAAAATATTGGAAAGTGGAGGTCATTTTGTATGTCCTCATATCTACAGTAGTAGTTCTCCAATAAATAGTTGACTATCTAAGTTTAACTGAACCAAAGAGTAATGGAGAGCGTGAAGACAGACTTGATACATGAGTTCAGTTCAGGAAACAGAAACAGTGAAACAGAGGGTAGGTGTTGATAAATGACTGTTATTTTGATGAAAAATTTTGATGACAGGTAGGAGTTTTGGCATCTTAAAATTATATCTGCTTTTTGTGCTACATATTGTTATGTTAGATAGCTTAGTTTATGAGAAATGTAATTAATGCTTATACCTACAAAATCCCGTTTCAAAGAATGTCATAATCGTTTTTACATTAACTAAAAGACTCAAGCAAAACCAAAATATTAACTGCTAAGCAGGTTGTTGGATATGCAAAATTCTTTAAGAATTTTAATAGGAAAATATTTTTTTAACCAGGAAAAAATGAATTATGCATCTTATTGAATACTTCCACAAAAATAAAGTACTGTTAACTATTAAATGAAAAAATAATCCATTGCGATGATCAAACAACCAATGAAAAATGAATCATGTTGACAAACTTGTAAGATTAGGTGATAGGTTAAAATAAACCATTGCTTTGTTTTTCCATAGTAAGATTGTAAGAAGAGCTTAACCAAGAATATAGCTATTTGGTAATTCCAAAATTACTATGTGTGTTTTTATTCTAAAAAGTAGATTATTGTAACCTGTTTGTTAAAAGGCTTAATGTAAGAATACTGTTATTCTTCATTTCCGTAATATCTCAGAAAACTTTCTTGAGCAATTACGAGGTGCCGAGGATTTTTTTTTTAATTTCAGTATAATTAACACTTGGTTTTATGTTAATTTCAAGTGTACAATATAGTGATCCAACAATTCTATGCACTACTCAGTACTCATCATGATAAGTATGCTTTTATTCTCTTTTGCCTACCTCACCCATCTTCGCACCCACCTCCCCTCTGGTAATCATCAGTTTGTTCTTTGTAGTTAAGAGTCTGTTTCTTGGTTTCTCTCTCTCTCTCCCTCTCTCTCTTCCTTTGCTTACTTATTTTGTTTCTTAAATTCCACACATGAGTAAAATCATATGGTATTTGTCTTTCTCTGACGTACTTTGCTTATAAAGCATTGTACTTTCTAGCTCCATCCACATCATTGCAAATGGCAAGGTTTCACTCTTCTTTATGGCTGAATAATGTTCCATTATTCCATCATATATATATATTATATTTATGTTATATACGTATATATGTATATATGTGTGTGTGTATATATATATATATACATATATATATAATATATATATAATATACACACACACACACACACACATACATGACACCTCTTCTTTCTCCATTCATCTATTGATGGACACTTGGTGTGCTGAGATTTCTTTAAAAAAGAGCTTTAAAAATGCTTTTCTGGAGTATTCAAAGACTAATGAAAAAAATAACATATTAGCAAAAAATTATATTGTAGAAAATGATATAATACAAGTACAGTATTATAAAGTACTATGAACATAAATGAAAAAAACATTTTTTTTCTGACTAGGTAAAGAAGAATACAAATTGAAGTAGCTCCTGAGTCGCACATTGTTGTAGGAAAAGAAAAAATGAATAATAGTTTATTTTTACTATATAGTTAATAGTCTATTTTTGAAAGTTCTTTCATTAGAGTAGAAGCTATCCATTAAATCAAAAATACAGGAAGAGAGATGCTGGCAGTGAAAACTAATTACAACATACTATGAGGCATAAAGTTCAGAGTATAATCAGAGCCTCTCTTCATTTGTACTTACTACTTATTTTCGGAAAATCTACCACTTTCAGAATCTAGCAATTCAATAAGCAAGCGCTGAGCTCATCACACTCCAGGCATACCTCCTAGACACTAGGTACCCTTTTCAGAGCTAGTCTAGAAGCTCACAGGTAAGAAGAGTCTTTGCTATTAGGGAGCTGGTGTTTTGGTGAAGGAGACAAACAATACGTGAGATTAAATATTGCCCAGACAAGTGATTGAAAAGGAGGAGTCTGCTGTATGACCACTAGAGCACCTGGACTTGTCCACTAGAGTTTCCTGGATTTAAAAAAAAAAAAAAGAGATCTTAAGGGTTTTAAGATATCTTGATAGGTGTAAAAGAAAGGCCATATATTTTTCTGGATATAGGAACTTTCCAGTCACTTTTCAAGAAAACTATACTCTTGTTTTAGGGAAATATACCTTTTATTTATATAACACTTCCCATGTTTCTAGAAAACAAAACAATACTGGAATATAAGTGTTTATCTTAAGAACAACACTATTTTTGCAGGTAAAGTACAATGCTCTGTGTATTTTTCAGCTAAAGCCATGTCTGCAAACCTGTTGCCCTTTTGGAAGTAACGTTTCTTGGTTTTGTAAGAATTTAGAGTTCACTGAACTGTAAACTGATCTTATACTTGTAGCTTTCTGTGTACTGGCTTTCAAATATTTGCGGACAAAGCTGATGAGGGAGAGCAAACACACCACCCCAGAATGTGCCATTTTGGCATGAGGGTTATTTCTAGCCGGAGACAATTGGGGCCCAGCAGATTCATGAAGCATTTTTTCCTCCCCCTTAACAGCCTGGAAGAATTCAGACAGGAGACCTCTACCCAGAAGGCAGCTATTACCAGAGATAATTTATTATATCAGGCTTGTCTGCATGGCATGGAACACATTTGTTTTCTAAACATTTGCTCATCGTACCTTTCTGTGAATTGTTTTCTGCCCCTTTGAAGCTTCAGACCCCTCCTCCACGCTTAGCTCGGGTGTTATATAAGCCTCAATTACCTGACTGTCAGAAAGTCTCCTAGTTTTATGGGCTCTTACACATACAAAATTTGTTTTGCTCTTGCTAATCTGTCTTATATCAATTAATAATTAGACCAGCCAAAAAACCTAGAAGGGAGAAAGGAGTTTTCTGCCCCTACAGTGATACTACAAGAAAAAGCTATAGGTATGTGCTTTATGCCACACAACTCGGACTGTGAATCAGAATTTGACAAGGTTTTTCTAATAACTTATATATGTTCGTATTCAGATGAAGGACTTAGATATGCCATTCTTGGATTATTATTTTCTGAGTGATAAGGCTGTGGTGACCAGCAGACAGTTTCAAATCCTTTGGGAAAGAATATAGGATTTTTTTTTTCCAAATGGTGTGGCATTTAGAAACATCCCAAGAAGAGCTTAGTTGGAAACAAAGAGTAAAATATGAGCTATGGGGGGACCCTCTGCTCAACCTGGGACGCTCTGCTCCTCAAGTCAATTTAACTTTTAATTTGGGATCATAGATATGCATGGAGTGCTCTTAGTAGTTTCTCAAAAATTCGTGTGCGTGTGTGTTCATATTTTGAGCAGGAGCTGACATCTTCCCACAAACTAGACGGGGAAATAAGGGATGCTGAGGATAGCCCTGGACCTGTGGACCCTGAGAACAGGCATGTTTAGGAGGTGGTTTTACATTACTGTTGGTGCTGTATTTCTGTATTTTTGTCCTCACACCATCACTGAAATATTAGTAAAATGGTAGCATCATCAGAGTTGTACTGTGGTGAATTATGAATCAGGCCTGCTCCATGCTAAGGATGTGGTGACATTGCCTAAGTTGGTACGGCCATCCTTCCAAGGGCTGAAACAAGTGGCAATCACCAACAGGGGCTGAATGCGCCCTGCACAGTGGTCTCTATATGAGCTATTGTTGCCGACATGAATGCTAATGAATTAATGTATACGCTGAAGTGTAAACTTTGAGGAACCCATTCCTGAGCATGCATAAGACAGCTCCTTGGGGGTACCTGGGGTCTCAGTCAGGTAAGGGTCTGACTTCGGCTCAGGTCACGATCTCATGGTTCACGGGTTTCAGATCCACGTTGGGGTCTGTGCTGACAGCTCAGAGCCTGGAGCCTGCTTCAGATCTTGTGTTTCCCTCTCTCTCTGCCCCTTCCCTGCTTGCTCTCTCTCTCTCTCTCTCTCTCAAAAATAAACATTAAAAAAAAGACAGCTCCTTGGGGTACTTTCAGAAATAACTGGAGGACCTTGTGTAAGGGGATTAGATGTCGAATTTAACTGGGATGCTTAATGAGGATACAAATTCATTTTCCCCACTGTCATATGAGGCCAGGATGTATTGGTAACTTGGAAGATAAAGAGTAGGAAGAATTGGGTCAATATTGGGAGAAGTGTAAGAGTCCATATCACCCTGGGTATTGATGCTGAACTTCTCAGTGGCTCTAAAACAAAGCCACAAAAACTATAGAACTGGAGTGAGGGGGCAACTTCCATCTTCTGAAGCTATAGAAAAGGTGACATATTGGGGCACCTGGGTGACTCAGTCAGTTAAGCATCCAACTTCAACTTTGGCTCAGGCAGTGATCTTGCAGCTTGTGGTTTTGAGCCCCACATTGGGCTCTGTGCTGACAGCTCAGAGCCTGGAGCCTGCTTCGGATTCTGTGTCTCCCTCTCTCTCTGCCTCTCCCCTGCTTGTGCTCTCTCTCTCTCTCTCTCTCTCTCTTTCTCAAAAGAGAGCTCATGCTCTGCCTCTCTGTCTCTCTCTGTCTCTCTTTGAAAAATAAATAAACATTAAAAAATTTAAAAAAAAGGTGACATATTGCTTATAGGAAGCTACTTTATTCTAATCAAAGTGTGACAAACTATTAAAACTTAAAGGAATAGTTTGTCTTATATTATTCCTGTATTTCCAATGCCTAGCAAAGCATTATATATTGCAGGAATTTGGAAAAAGTTGATAAATAATTTTTCTCAATAGATAACATCTAAATTATTAATTTTAAATGTTTATTGCTAGAGGAATAAATCACAAACTCCAGAATAGAGCCTGGCTCCAATCTACTTAAACAATCTCATCTCCCAATTCTTCTCTACATGCAATCATCATATTAACCCTCAGCCTTTCACCAATGACAACTCACCTAATCCTGTGATCCTCCTTTTTCTCAGCTTGTCCCTTAACTGGGGATGCATTTCTCCCAGTCCCAATGTTCATCTGTATATTTCTGTTTGACCTCAAAGACTACTAACTGCTCATTCTTTTAGTGTGTTAAGTCCCCACAGGCTGAATTAATCATGCCTTCCTTTTCACTCCTATAACACCTTGCATTTTGACGGAGGTGATAAGTTTTGATAGCTCCTTTGCTATTTCCACTAATTCCCTACAGTTTTTTTTTTCTTAGCATTAGTCAGAGAGAAAGAGAGGTTCCTGAATTTGATGTTTATTTAACGTAAATTAGGTCATATCACGCCATTGCTCAAAATCTTCCCATGGTTTGCCATTACACTTAAAAATCATGTCTTCAACATAGCTTTCTACGTCCAAACTTCTCTGGCATATGGCTGCCTCTCCAAAGTCATCAGCTTCTCACTCACTCACTTCCTGCCATATTGTTTATTGCTGTTCCTTGAGCATGCCAAATCCATTGTAGCTCAGGGCTTTTTCATTTGCTTTCTCCTCTGCCAGGAAATATCCTTTCCCAACTGTTTTTATGGCTCACTTCTTTATTTTGATCCTGTTTCTACTTAAATGTTGCCTTCTGAGAGTAATGTTTTCTGATTTACCTAATCTAAAATAGCCCCAACTAAATTCTTTATCCCTCCCATCATCTACCCATTAATTAACAAAGATTAATTATTTTATAATGGATACTGTAAATTTCAAAAGTTTCAGCCAAAAGCTGGTATAATTCTATAAAAAAACCAAAAACCCTAAAATGGATTAGAAATAACTTGCTTAGTAATAAAAACATTGAGAGTCATTTGACTCTCTAACCTGTGTGCTGCTATTTTGCTCAACAAAATGTACCTATCTATGATAAAACCTAAATAACATCTTACCTCTTAGAAAAGAGTGGAATGTGTTTCTGTCAGATTAGTAAACACTCATAATTATTGATCTTGAATATTGCAGGATAATTAGTTCAAATCCAGTCTCTCTTCAGTAAAGCAAAGCAGTATGGGATAAAGGTAGACCTAGACATATATATGATTTGATATATGCTATTGGTCTGGATGAGGTTGATTCACTAAGCAGAAATTTTGTTTTGACCAACTAAAACCTGTTTTTCTTTTTACCCTTAAACTGTGTAAGCCATAGCCTTCTAACTTGGGTTTAACTTTGGTTAAAACCTTAGACAGTCTCTGTCCATGACTTTTTTCTTTTTTTCTTAAAAATTTTTTAACGTTTATTTATTTTTGAGACAGAGAGAGACAGAGCATGAATGGGGGGAGGGCCAGAGAGAGAGGGAGACACAGAATCTGAAGCAGTCTCCAGGCTTTGAGCTGTCAGCACAGAGCCCTACATGGGGCTCGAACTCACAGAGTGCGAGATCATGACCTGAGCCGAAGTCGGACATTTAACCGACCGAGCCACCCAGGTGCCCTTGTCCATGACTTTTCAACCATGAAATTCCTTTCTGAGCATAATGCTAATTTCAATTTCTTCAGTGCCTCCAGTTAGTCCAAAGTAGCTGGTAGAAGCATATGGTTAGTTTTAGTTGGAACCACAAATTCTTAACTCCCTGACTATGTGAGTTACACATAGATAGGCTTCAAGGAGTTCACCCAGTTCTCATCCCTCCCAAAAGATAATTTTTTTTTATTTTTTTAAGTTTATTTATTTATTTTGAGAGAAACAGAGAGAGTGAACAGGGGAGGGGCAGAGAGAGGAAGAGAGAGAATCCCAAACAGGCTCTGCACTATCTGTGCTGAGCCCAATATGGAGCTTGAACTCACGAACCATGACATCATGACCTGAGCCAAAACCAAGAGTCGGACGCTTAACTGACTGGACCACGCAGGGGCCCTGCAAAAGATAAATTTAAAACTCTATACTACTTTGTAAATTACTTTGTAGTGCAAAATTATGCAAAATTTACAGTGTGAAGTCACTCAAAAACAAGCATGGGGTAGCAAACTATTGTTTACCACAATTATTATTACTGCCATATCATTTAAAATAGACTGCCACTGGGACACCTGGGTGGCTCAGTTGGTTAGGTGTCCAACTCTTGATCTCGACTCAGATCTTGGTCTCAGGGTTATGAGTTCAAACGCAGTGTTGGGCTCTGTGTGGCGCATGATGTCTTAAAAAAAAAAAAAAAAGACTGCCATTCTTCCATTACACATTGGGACAGATGCTTCTGGCTTAATAGATAAAATGTTTTTAATCTTTAGACTAAATTTCAGGCACAGGGTTAAGTCTTACTGAGAAAAAAGAAAAGGAAAATTTAAGTGCAATTTAATGAAGAGAAGTCCATTCACGACTTGCCATTCTTGCAGAATAGTTTTATACTTAGGAAATGTCTAAAATCTGGGGGGCTCCAGGGAGGCAAACTAGGTTAAGCATTCAGCGCAGGTCATGATTTCATGGTTTGTGAGTTTAAGCTCTGCATTGGTCTCCTTGCGGTCAGCACAGAGACTGCTTTAGATCCTCTGTCTCTGTCTCTGTCTCTCTTTGCCTCTCCCCCATCTCAAAAATAAACATTAAAAAAATGGAAAAAAAAGAGTATGTCTAATATTTTTGATTCATTGTAATATCACCTCTCTGCAAGCAATGTTGCCTTTGGACAAAGTTTTCATGCTAGGTAAAGATACTAGAACCAGATATGCACATACATTTCTTAATAAAAGAAAATGTTTTTTTGTAAACCACAGTTTAATGTTTTTATTTCACAGACAGCATATTTTTTACCTTTTCAACTTTAAGTTGATTTTTATTTATATGTTGAAATACAGGAATTAAATGTATGGTTTGGTGAACTTTGACAAATGCATGAGACCATGTAACTACTTCTAAAAGTAAAGAAAATTACCGTATGCACTCTTATAGTCCAGCTGTCTACAACACAAACTTTCTGATTTCTTTCACCAAAGATTATTTTTTTCTTTTCTCGAATTTCATATAAATGGAATCATATACCATGTACTCTTTTGTGCCTGGCTTTCTTTTACTCAGGTATAATGTTTTTTTCATATCCATTCAAGCTATGTATGTAACAGTGTTTATTCCTTTGTATTGATAAGTAGTGTAAGAATTCTGCACCACCCCATGTAAATCTATATATTCCCTGTTCCTCTCTTCTAGTCTTTGGCCTAATGTAATTGTACATTTCACTCTTACATATGTTATAAACACAAAATATCTTTCCATTTTTTCCATTAGACATTCGGCTATCTTTTGGACTTATTAAGAATTGCAAAATATCAATTTTTTAAAAATTTATCATTTTTGCCATTTCTAATGTTCATTTTCTGTATAATGTTCAGTTTCTGTTTGATATCATACAACTCCAACCTGAAAAATGTTCATTTTCTTTTTGTTCGTGTATGTTGGCAATGGATTCCCTCAGTTTTTGTTCTTCCTAAAAAGTCTTTACTTATCGCTCATTTTTTAAAAAATATTTTTGCTGAGTAGAGAATTTTTGATTTTGTTTTTCTTTCACCACTTCAAAGATGCCACTACATTGTCTTTTGGCTTGCATAATTTCTTATGAGAAGTCTTTTGTAATTCTTATCTTTGTCCATTGGGTGCAAATTGTCTTTTTTTTCTCTCGCTGCTTTCAGGGTTTACTTTTCACCTCTGATTTCCAACAGTTTCAAGATGATGTGTTTAGGTGTGGGGTTTTTTGTTTGTTTGTTTTGTTTTTAGGATTTACCATTCTTAGGTCTCTCTGAGATTTTTGCATATATGATTTTTATTACTTCTGGAAAATTTTCAGCCATTATCTCTTCAAATATTCCACTTTCTCCATCCTGTCTCTAATTGCACGTATGTTATATTGTTTAATAGTGTCTTAACAGAATGTTCTGGTCTCTCTTTTTTCCTGCTAATTTGTTCTTTTTGTATTGCAGTGTACATAATTCCTATTGACCATATCAGCATCACTGATTCCTTTCTTAGCTCTGCCATGTCTACTGCTAAGCGCATTAAAGCCGTTCTTCAACTAAGTCAGCATTTTTTCCTTAGCATTTCCAAGTCTTTCATGTCTTTGCTAAAATTTCCCATCTGTTCATGCATGTTGTCTACCTTTTCTACTAGAGCCTTTAACTTTTTCATCATAGTCCTTTTAAATTTCCTGTCTGAGTCTGATTCTGTTGATTATTTGGCCTTTAATAGTAGGCTGTATTTCTCTTTTTTGTCCTTTGATTGTCACTTGTTTCTTGCTTTTTGTGTGTGTATGTGTGTTTCATAATTTTTAGAAGAGACTAAGGTAAATAATATTTTTGCCATAAATTGGCAGCCTTGTCTTTCTGTTCTGCCTTCAGTGTGCTGAGTTGAGTTAATCTAGTTAGGAGTTTGGTTGGGCTTGGGTTTTACTGTTTACTTTTGTTTGATGTTTGTCATCACTACAAGCTTCAAATTTTTCTAGTGTTACCTTATATTTAGTGTAGGGCTAGATTGCCAGGGTGTTTTTCTCAATGTTCTATTCTACCCTCAGCTTTAGGTGCTTCCTCTAAACCTATATGTCAGAGAGAGATTTTCTCCATGCTCTTGTCCATTCTCCAGTGATAAACCACTATTACTTGTTACTCAATGCTTATTTGTCCAGTATGGAGTGGAGTGTAGTCTCTGTTGTCACAACTCAGCCTATTTTAGGTAAGCCTTATATTCCTGGGTATTGGGATAGGACTTTTTCAGTGATTCTACCTCTTGTGCAGTAGTAGAACACCTTGGCTGGTGCTTAGTCTAGGATTGTTTCATTTTGAAGCCCAGAAGTAGAGGGCTTTTTTTTTTCTCTTCCCCCAGCCAAAAAGAATTTTTACTGAATGCTTGGGTAAGAGTTTGCTTCCCTTAAGACTTTTATCTACTAGGACTTTGTGCTTTTCCTATTACCCTCCCTCAGGTCCATACCTAAGGGTGGTTTTCCCCATTCTCCTACTCTGCTCTCCATCTTTTCCATAAGAATTTGGTGAGATCCATTGATAAAAGCTTTCAAATAACTCCGAATTCTCATGCTAAACCATATTTAGCCTTTGACAACTGGTTAAACATTTTAGCTAAACATTTCTTACCAGAATACTAGAAGCCCATTTTACTCCTGTTGTCTGCCTTAGGTAAGCCAGTAGTTGCATTTCATTTGTCTTTGGAGGTATCTGTCTGTCTTTACATGTCAGGCTAGTTGGTGGCCCTATCTTTTGCTCTCCAATGGGTTTTATAGAGTTATTATTTGTATAAATCATCTGTTTGGTTTTTTTTTTATGTTATTGGATTAGGAGTAAACTCTCTCCAGCTTAATATACCCTAAACAGAGACTGGAAGACCACCTTCATTTTGAAAGATTTTTTTTTCTGGATAAATAATTCTGAGGTGATAGCTTTTATCTTAAAATTTTTTGTTACTATGTCTTCTATCTTGTATAATTTCTTATGATGAGTCTATGATTATTTTCTGTTGACTTATTTGGAATATATATTTCTTGGTCTCATTGTTTAAAAATTTTTCTCCTTGATGGTTCTTAGTAATTTAATTACAGTATGCTTTCTATGTTTTTCTTTGTTTTTGTGTATTCATCTTCCTGGGTCTGTGGCTTTCATTTTCATAAAATTTGGAAAATTTTTAGCAATTATAATTTCATATTGTTTTTCTGATTTCTCCCTTTTTGATGCTCCAATTACAATGATATTAAGCAGTTTGAGTTTGTCCAGTAAATACCTTAGATTTTATATATTTGTTTAGTTTTTATTTCTCTGTGCTTTGCTTTTTATAATTTCTTTTGCAGTGCCATAATTCTCACTGATTTTTTTCCTTCTATATTGTACAACCTGCTGTTAATCTCATCCAGTGAATTTTAAAATATAGATATGTGCTTTTCATCTCTAGAAATTTGTGCCTTCCATTTCTTTTCTCAATGTTTTCATGTTTTTGTTTGTTACATCCTAGAGAATAATTATCATGTGTGTTCTGAACTCCTTATATTTACTTCTTCATCCATCATTTCTGTGTCTGTTTCTATGGATTGATTTCTCTCCTAGTAAATGCATCAATTTTTCTACTTTGTATATATCTATTATTTTTGGAATGGATGCTGGATATTTTTGATGAAATACTTAATTTTGGTTTCTTCCTCTTAAAATTATTGTAGTTTTTGCTGGAAAACAATTAAATTATTTGGAGATCAGCTTGATATCTTTTCAAGGCTTATAAATCATCTAAGCATTGTTAAGATAGTTATAGGGTAGCATTAATTCTACATCTAGCTTAGCCCTGCTGTGAAGGCACTATCCTTCTGGAAGTGTCTCCTGAATGCCCTGTTTAACAGTGGTTTCTCAACTTTTTATGGCCAGTATTCAAACATTCTCAGACCTATCTTAGCTCCCAGGAGCATTCTTAAAATTTCCTGCCATGTACTGCACAGATATTTGACATATTATTTAGCCACAGACTTAGGAAGTTCCTACACAAATATCTGAAAGTTTTATCACTCCCTCCTCCCGCCAGGGGAGTCTCCAAGTTCTGTCTTTTCTTTTGGGGTCTTCTTCCCTATACCACCATTTGAAAAGTTCCTTTAAGCAGGAAACTGTGCCAATTATTAGGTTTATTTCATTTGTTTATCTTCCTTATGGACAACTCCCAACTGTTCAGAGTCTGACAATCATCTTTTCATCTGTTTTGCTGGCTTCTAGTTTTTAAAGATGGAAAAGCAGTGCAGTCTTAGTTAATTATGGCTGCAACAAGTTTTTGAGCAATTTGTTTATGAATTTGGAGCTTTTCTGGGTTTCAGTTAATTTCATTAGCCCATCCTGTAATCTAAGACCTGGGTGATTTACCTTTGTTCCTAAAAGGTCTTTCTATATTTGTGAGATACAACTCCATGCAGATAAAGTGTTCACCCTCATGTATCAAAGCTACTGACAGGCTCTCTGCTCTTTTATGAGAGATCACTTATCTTTGAGAATTTAGTTTATCAAAGTTTCTTTGAATTCACCACTTTTTACTATCCCCGTGGAACAGTATGATTTTTATTTTGACATAATATTTTCTTTTGTTGCCAGGCAGTGAACATCTTTCACATTTATATATGTCCTGACCTGGAGTGGGAATTGTGTACTTTTGATGATATATTTTAGCAAATCTTACTAATACCACTCCTTTTTGACATGCTGTAATAAATTAATTAGTCTCTTTTAAAAATCAGTGAGGCAAGCATTCTGATTTCTTGAAACATAAATCAACCTACAGGCTTTTTATTCAAACAAAATTCTCTATGACATAGGATGAACAGGCTCTCTTTTTGCTCAGTTTTGTGGAACTGCAGCCTTTGGTAAAGGGGCACTTTACAAAGTGAGTACATTTGGGGTTTCCAAATGGCCATAAGGACATGAATTCCATCTCTTTCCTTTATTCTAACATGCCATCCTCTCCTTGGATTTCAGCACAGAGAAAGAAAGTTCCATATATATTGCACATATCCTCTACCTCCCTTGAAACAGGATTTTCCTGTCTCTTCTCTGGTATAGAATTAATGTCTGTTCTTTCTAAATCCATCCCCAAGCTACAGCCTTAACATTTGGGGTGAATGCAACGAAACCGGCTTATTCTAGGAGCCCCTGGGTGGCTCAGTAGACTAAGCATCTGACTTTGCTCAGGTTGTGATCTCACGGTCCACAAGTTCGGGCCCTCCATCAGGCTCTGTGCTGACAGCTCAGGGCCTGGAGCCTGCTTAGGATTTTCTCTCTCTCTCTCTCTCTCTCTGCCCATCCCCCAATCGCACTCTGTCTCTGTCTCTCTCTCAAAAATAAAGAACATTTTAAAAAAAGAAAGAAATTGGCTTATTCTAGGAAACAAATCTATAAAGCTTTCAAAAATACTACCCTGGAAGTGGGAATACCTATGAAAAGCCTTGTTTCGAAAGTAAACTGATGTTTCAGAAGTCAGGATTGTAGATTATAGAACTAAAGTTTTGACAAAATCACAAAGAATGCAGACTTCTTCTATATCATCTAACAATGTGTTTTTCTTTTTCTTCCTCATTCTGAAACTGATCTCTTGCCACTGTCAGTCCTTAGTGCTCTTCTATATCATATCACTTGATACAAAGAGGATGATTAAAATCGTTGTCCTGTTTTTATTCTCCAGAGTAATATTTATAGAGGTAGTGCCTCTGATGTTCAGAAATGCTCTTCGCTAAATACATTCCTTAAAAATGGAGGGGAGGCATAGATGAAAGTGAAAAATTGATTTTTCATGGGTCAGCTTCTTAGGAAATCCTTATTTCTCTTGAAGGCATGTAAAAGGTTGAAACAATTTATATAGCCAACAAATATACTTATTAAAGAGTACTGATAATAGGGGTACAGATGTATAGGAATTATGGACATGATCTTTTTGCTAATTATTAACTACTCCATTAAGCAAATAGTTTTGAAAGCCAATACTAGAATGCCCAATAGTGTAGCCACTAAACACATGCTGTTATTTAAATCTATATTAATCATAATTAAATAACAATTAAAATTCAGCTCTTTGGTGGCACTAACTGCGTTGGAAGAGCTCAGTAGGTATATATGTCTAGTGGCTATCCTACTGGACTGTAAATATAGAAAGAACATTTCCATCATTGCAGAAAATCCTATTGGATAATGCTGGCCTAAAATGTACTATATTCTGTCCTTGGCAATTGGTTGTATAAATATACAGAATCTCTGCCTTCATGAAGCTAATTTATGTTGCTATTTTCAGACAATAAGCATGCAGATTAACAATATGAACTCATGTAAAGAATAAAATAAAAATCAATGATAAGAACCAAAAATAAACTTCTGTTTCAGGATGGAGCTGACTGTTTTTAGCCAGGATGATTTTGGAAGATTTCTTATAGGATGTGGCATAGACATCAACACCTAAGATAAGAGCATTTGAATCAAAAATAACAGAAAGATACAAGCGTCCTGGGTTTTGTAAGGTTATCTGAGACAGGGGGAAAAATCAAGGACAGTGTGAATGAAGCATGGTGGTCATTTGAGGAAAGTGTTAAGAAATATGGTCAGAGGAGTGGGAAGTACCCAGATCAAATGAAGTCACTATGGTAATAAATATAAGTTGGCTTACTCAGCATCTATTACAACTCACTCTATTTTCATTTCCTATATTATAAAGCTAGTGATAATAGGTTTTTCAGATACCTTCCCTACTAGGTTGCCATAGGTGACCTAAGTTCTCCTAATTAGGTGTGATCTGAAATGAGCAACTGAAGGTGATGGCTACACACTGGAAGACTTTATCTCCAGGCAAGGACAAAAGTAGAAGGCATTTGTTTGCTTGTGTCCACTATTGTAGTACCTAGGACACTCATTCTCTGCTGTCATAGGTATCTGCAGGTCCTGTGACATAGGCAGTCATTTTCCTTGGCTTTTTTTTGGTCCTGGCTGTGCAATATCCCAGACTCGTTCTATGACCTTCCTGGATAATGTATTTCAATAATTTTTTACTCAACCATTTGAAATAGATTATGTTGTCTGAAAATAAGGACCAAATATATGTTGTGGCTTTTGAGTTGTAGAGGGAGGATCTTAACAAACCCTCCCCTCAAAAATCAATGATAAAAAGGACAAAAGATAAAAATTACCAAATCAGAACAAAGGAACATTGCTACTGACCCTACAGAAATGAAAATACTTATAAGGAAATACCATAACACAATATATGCCAATAGGCAATCACGGTGAAATGAGCAAATTCCTAGAAAAATGAAATTATACGTATTGAATCATGAAGAGAGAAAATGTGAATATATCTGTGACAAAGATATTTATTAGTAAGTAAAAATTTTACTAGGTACAAAAACCTAGGCCTAGGTAGCTCCATTAATGAATTCTATCCAATTTTTAAAGAAGAAACTATCAAGCCTTCATAAACTCTTCCAGAAAATAGTGGAAAAAGGAGCTTTTTCCAGCTTATTTGATGAGGGCAGTCTTTACCAATGAGTTGTGAAGAGCAAAGAAATATGAGAAAGGGACTGATTCAAATAGTTGCCCTCTCAGTGTGATCTCAAGGGTCCCTGGAGTGGTGGTAATGTGTATGTTAGAGTTGGAGTATTATAGTGGCCACACTTATCTCAGGGGTCAGCTGCTTTTCACCCAAGCTTGGATTCTTTTGGACACACATGTGCATCAGTAGATATTCGCATCACAGAAACCAGTGTTATGATGGCTGTTGTTTTGTTTTGTTTTGTTTTGTTTTGTTTTGTTTTGTTTTGTTTTGTTTCCAAACTGCATTAAGGGCCTGAGCACACAAAGATGGGGAAGAGCACCTGTTTCTCTTTCCCAGTTCATTCCTAAGTTAGAGGAATCTGCAACATGTCAAAGTCCTCTAGAGGGTGGTGTTGCTTTAATTCCAAAAACCAAGTCTTGGCAGTCTGGGGTCTGAAATTCCAGTCTTGGGTCTGAAAAACACTGGTGCACCAATTGTCAAGATGAAATTTTCCCAGACGTTTCCTTGGAAATGGAAATAATTCAACACAATTTTTGAACGTTGTTCTTGGGAAAATTTCTGTAAAAAGAGAATTTCTTTTAAACATGTGAAAATCTAAATGAAACACATAAGGTTCAAGTGTTCTTTCTTGCTAGTTTGGTTACATCATCTGTCATCCTCACAAAATCAAACTCTCTCCCAGTGATTCCCACCAGATCTTGTTCATTTTCTCCTCTGTCCAGGTAGCAGTTATTCATCCTTCATTTTTCATCTTCATCTTTCATAAATCTATAGGAGATCCTTCTTGACCTTTTCTTCCCTGACCACACCTCCCTTAAACCCCAGTGAATGATGAACACATTCTCATGGAAAACAGAGGGCAGGGCGATGAAAGACGTATTCCTGGGAAAGACATAAAGTGAAAGAAGAAAACATTTTTGTACATTTTTGATGATTCTCTTATACATTCCAGGAAACAAATTGGAAATGCCTGATACTAATGCTTGAGAGTAAAGTTAAAAATAAGTGATTTTTTTGTGTCCTTCTGGGGTCAAAAGAACAAATATTGTTAGTGTTTTTTTATTTTTCAATATTACATATTATGGTGGTGCTATGTGAGACAATAAAATCATATTTCAGTTCTAGAATCTACCATAATGAATTATACATTTTTTTGGTACATATCATTCCTTTTAATACATATATGCTCAATTGAGTTGACCTAACTTTGAGAAAGTAGAGAAATGACTTCCACCTCAGGACATTTTAAAAATTAAAAAAAAAAAAAAGTTGAGTTTGAGATAAAACTTACAAGATAGGTAAGATAATTTTAGGTAACAATGAAAGAAGAGTGTCTTGGTTGGAGCAAATAGAGAAAGTGGAAATGTCACATAATAATGATACCTACCATTTATTCAGTGTTTACAATATGTCAGGTAATTTATATACATCATCTCATGCAATTCTCACAATGACCTTAAATCCCCATTCTGTAAATGGGGAAAGTCAGTTTCAGAGATATTCAATAACTTGCTGAAGGTCACACAGTTCCTAGGTAACAGAGGCTGAATTCATTCCTCAGAGCTCTCTGACTCTTAATCACCATATGCAAAACTTACCCACATAGATCTCTTGTTACTGAATCGGAATTTATACTGGAAAGAATTAGATTTGAAGACTAGAAAACTACTCTCGGGAAGCCTATAGGTGAACAACTACATCTGTCAGTAGCTAAGCAGTGTCTTGTTTCAATGACAGACATGATATTTACAGTGAAACTGACCTTTTTTATATGTAAGAGATTCAACACAGTATTCCATTTACTATGATGGGATATGAAATTGACTCATGAGATTTGACCTTCCTAGTACTTCCAAACGAATACTTTTAAAGACCCTGAAATTGACAACAGGCATTTAACAACTTGTGACTTAATGGGATACTGGGAGAAGCATATTTGGAACACAAAAGTTTAGGTAACTTTTTATTATGCTGGATTGTCTCCTGCCTTAGTTCAAGGTTCAGGTACTAGATTTCATTGGGGGAAAAGTGAATTGAGATTATATCAAGATAAAAGTAGCATATAATGAAAATTATGCATGGAATATCTCTATGAAATCAGATTTTCCCCATCACTTAAACTAGAGTTGTATTGGAGGTACAAAGGCTTCTTCTCATAAAATACATAAATTGCAGTCTAGCTAACATAGGCTTGATTATATTTGTGTCAGCTTTGGATTAATCTGGAAGGCAAAATGTAGGTATGCTCTGTGTAATACTCTGGATTTAATACTGTGATGATTATGGTAGCCTTAAAGTACAGAGACCTCTAACTTAGAAAATGGCAGTTGTGACTCACATTTTCTACACTGGAGACTTCCATTCATCTCATGTATACACATACACACACACACACACTTCTGAATGACCTTTATATTCTGCTATATATATGCCTGTTGGAATTACTTACTTTTGTCAGCCAAAAGGCAGCACAAACTAACATTCTCAAATTATGCCTTTCTATCACAAAGGACCTACAATTTGTATTGTGATCTTTTTGTCTCTTTATAGACACTATGATGAAATTCCATCTATGGTGATGGAATTCACTGTAATATTAGGAAAGGATATTTTCTCTTTTGGAGACAAGTTATAAGTTGACATTTTTGCATTTGACTGGAGTTACACATCCAGCTAGGAGGAAAAAAAAGATAGTTATAAATGAAAAGTGGAATATAAGAAGTTCAGAAAAGCTATCCTTGAGTTGACTGTTTCCTAAGAAAGTTAATTTTCTTAGTTTGTTTTTTTCAATTTAATGGGAAATCTTTCAGTAGCACTCAAACTTTGATAAAGTGGTCATATACATATAAAAAAACTAACGTGCAATATCCAAAGGCTAATTTTTAAACTTATATGGGCAATATTTTCTTGAATCAAAGAAAATGATATCATTAAATATAATTTTAAAACTCCTTTATCATGAAAATCAAAACATTGTACCAATTGTAGTTATAATGGTTTCTAGAATAGGAAGATATTTTTCTTGGATATGCACATATTGTATATTGACTGAACCAAAAATGACATTTGTACTTGTGATCCTATCATTGTATGCAGGTGTTTCTTTTAGAGTAATGGCTTCCTGGTTTAATTCAGTTCATTGCCATTTAAACAGCACAACTTTGGAGAATAAACCAGGTGGTTTGGAGTGATCAAAGAATAGGTACTGTTTGTGATTTCAGGGGATATCCAATCTCTTGTTTCACAATCATATTCAGTAATTTTTCAGCTTTTGGTATCAGACTCATGTATATGCCAGTCTGGGATTTGATTTTACCTTTTTTATAAGCTATTAATTTAGCTGGTTACTTTTTCATGGAGGCTGGTAGAAGACACAAGACTCCAAGGTCAAAGACAAAAGATTTCATTACTCACAATACTGCAAGCAGTATGTGAGCATCAATAGATGCTTATCAGTTGCCAGGGCTGATGTGGAGTGCTAGGTGTCTGAACTAGAATTATGTTTGAACCTCCTAGCTTCTCTTTTGCTTAGGCTGCCTCCCAGAGAGTATACCAGTCAGGCCCATCAGAGGTTATTAGTAGGAGAAAGATAAACATCATGCCTTGGAATGATCAAGGAATAATTCTGAATTTTCAAGATAGTTGTATATATTTTTTAATTTTTTAAGTTTATTTATTCTGAGAGACAGAGAGAGTGGAGGAGGGGCAGAGAGAGGGACAGAGAGAATCTCAGGCAGGCTCTGTGCTGTCAGCGCAGAGCCTGATGCGGGACTCGAACTCACGAACCGTGAGATCATGACCTGAGCTGAAACCTAGAGTCAAACGCTTAACCGACTGAGCAACCCAGGCCTCCCTAGATAGTTTTATACATTTATCCTCCCTTTTCCTCTGATCATTACCCAGGAAGGGAGCCAAGAGGAGATCAACTTATCCTGGAATGGTCACATTCAGTGACTAAATTATCTTACTAACAGGTATAGACCCAGAAGAGATAAAGTACATAGAATCAGAAATAGTTTTTAGATGATTTCCAAGAAATCCATTCACCTCTCAGTGATGCCAGCAGCCTAAAAATTATAAGGGGCATGAATTTCCCTCAAATACCATAATACATATGCCTGTTTTTCAGTGGCTTTTAAGGGGCAAACCACTGTCAGACTGTAGATGGTTTGGAAAGCAAAACAGAGAGCACAGTCTAGATTTAAGAATCATATTTGGTAGCCAGAGTTAACTGATTAGACTGGAACAGCAGCACTATGGCTGGAAAAGGTGTTGATAGTCATGAAGTACCACAGATAGCCTAAAGAGAGGAATCAGAAATCTCATGTAGTCAGTTTGCCAGAAGAAGCCAGGGGATATTACTCTTGCAGTGTGACCTCCCACTGTGAACCAAAGGCATCAAGTTTTAGCAAGAGTCATGTTTGGCATGAAGTGGTTTCTACACCAGAAACATACAGTCCTTTACTTTATACTCTGTCTACAAAAGTAGGTGTGTTGCCATGTTTAGTACGATGATGAATTTAGGAAGTGATGGTGGCCATCTGAGCAGGCTTGATCAGCAACCTGATTTTAGGTGGTTTTATCGGAGAATGGGCCTTTACAGTAAACATCAACATGAATGATGAAGGCTGTCTGAGTGCCAGCTGAGATTTGTTTCCCTAGTTCATGGCTCCAAAAAGGGGTGTATCTCATCAGCTACTCTGTGGTCTTCCAAGTGGTAGACAAGACACCTGGGATATTGGCAGCACCTTAAGTGTGGATAAAAATGTAAAAAGATTCATGAAGGGTGGTATTGGCCAGGTCTGTGAAGACTGCCTTGAGTTCTGCCCACTGACTGGAGTTAGCCCATCCATTTTTGTTTACAAATAGCTGGCACCGAGACTGAACATCAGTAGTGGTTCAGTGGGCACCACTAAGTTCTAATTTAGCTGATCCATCTGTAAATCTGGCCTTGAAATTTAGGAGAACACCTGTGAATCAAAGACTCCATTGAGCCAGCAGTGATGCTTCATGAAGGCAGTGAACTTAATGGGTTCCTTTAAAGGTATAGCTGCCTCCTTTTGATATAAAGGTAACATGATGTTCTGGCCAGTCCAGCTGTGTTCTTGAGTATACCATTTCCATTTGACTAGTGAGGCTTGCTGAATTCTTTCCCTGTTAATGATCCTGGGAATTTTTAAATACGTTTATTGGCTATTCCTATTTGTTGTCTATGCATTGTCTGCATTATTTGAGCAATTTTTTTATTCATTTGTTCATACCTGTTTTGCTCTGTTAAAGTTCTTTTTTATGTTATTTTTGCAAACTTTGGTTACTTGTCATTTATGGCATCTTTTACTTTACAAAAGTTTGTAATCATTACATAGTCAAGTCTGTCATGCTCATCTTTGTATCTTCTGGGTTTGGTGCATTACCTCAAAGGTATTCTTCTGCTCCAATATTATTAAAATATTTCTGTATGCGTCCTTCCAAACATAATTTTTGAAGTTTTAAACCATCTAGAATTCCTTTTTATATGTGAGGATTAGTAATCAAACTTTATTTTCTTCTAAATAACTAGTCGACATCCTGACAGCATTCATTTTATGATTCTTCCATTCCCCATTGATTTAAAATGGCTCCTTTTTTTTCATACAAAAATTCCAAATATGCTACGATATATATTTTGAACTCTTCATCTCAGTCTAAAATATTATTGTAATGGTGCTGACAGGACAGGAAAATAATTATGTGATATTGTTTTGAAATGAATAGTAATTTTTAGATATTGCCTTATAGCTCATAGTATCTTTATATTTCCCAGATCATGCTTAAATGTGCACTTTTCCCATTTTTAACATGTTACAAGAAGAATTATTAATAGATCTTACATTATATTTAGGAAAATATAAAATGAAGTTTAGTGTTTATAAGCAACTATTCAATAGCAAAAATAGATTTAATTTTAAAGCTTCCCGATAATTAGGATTGTCTTTTTCAATAAGGAAAACCATTGCTTCATTCTATATTTATACCCACTCCTTTGCCAGAAAACCAAAGATGCGAGTGAGATTAAAGGGATTAAGGTTTACGTCTTCTTTGGGGCAATTTTCTTTATTTTTGTGTCAAGACGAAAGCCTAGTGAAGTCCATGTAACTGACTTCTCAGTCTTATGTGAGGGAAATCTTGAATATTTACTGTCTTTAATTATGGATTACAGAGGTTTCATCGTCACCAAAGAGGTAACGTCTCTAGCTCCTAAATCTTGATGTATGAAATCCCCCTAATAAATCCTACATTAACTGAAACTTTAATATGGAATTCTATTTCAAGCTTCATTACTGCTATTTAGTTCTTGGGTTTAGCCTTCAATCCTGTATATGGAATGTAGTCGTTCATAGTTTAATGTTGGATATACTAACCACTCTAGCAAGATGGAGACTTGATTGCTTTTCATTTAAGATAAGTAGGGAATTCATGCCCAGCACTCTTTGCCTAATTATATCATTCAATTTTTACTACACTCTTGTAAATTAGATTGTATTTTGTTCACTTTACTGATGGGAGAAATCATACTCAAAGAGATTAAGTTATCTGCCCAATGCTAAGAGCTAACAAAGAACAAATTTGGAATTTAAAACTTTGTAGGATTCCAAACTCCATGATCTTTCTGCTATATCATCATTCGAATTAAGCTTAAAGAACTAGCTTAAAGCTGCATAATTATAGCCCTAAGCAGTAACCCTGTTGATTCAATGAATGATAGGGGAAAGCTTAGAGGGCCAGGAGACATATTTTGGTTACTTCTGGGCTCCAACAAATATATTAAGAAGAGTTAGAGATTTGTCATTATTCTGTTTTTAAATGTGATGCATGTGTTCAAAATACAAGTTCAGCTCTTACTTAGATCATTTCTCCCCACACCCCTTTTGTCAGGAACAGTTATGTTATTTGCCTGAATACAGCCCCTCTATTTCCCTTTGTATTCTTTACTGAATATGTTAAAAATGTCACAGGAAAGTGTTACTGCCTTCCCTCTTTCTATCTTGTTTCCTTCCATTCAGTTGCTGTAAGTCAGCAATTTCTTTAGTTCTGATTTATACTTTCAGTTCTTTTAGGGGAAAAAAAAAAAGCTAATGCGGCGACATGTATTTTTCTTGTTTCAAACAGTATCTATTTAAAATATAAATTGTGTCACCCTACTGCTTAAAACCCTCCAGTGGCTTCCCATCACTCTCATGATAAATCCAAACTCCTAATATTATCGTGCAGAATCTAAATGATCTGGCCTTGGCTCGTTCTCTGACTTCATTTTTTAGCATTCTACATCTGCTTGAATATACACACACGGGTCCTTGCTTCATGGTCTTTGAACTTGGAGTGCTCTCTACAGAGTTCACCCTCTTATGTTATTGCTTTTACCTGCTCAAATGTCACCTTTTTAGAGAAGCCATCTCTGGCAACCCCATTATCCCTCATGTCTTCCTCTTACCTTGCTCTGGTTGCTTTCATAGCATTTGCTACTCCCTGATATTATTTTATACACTTATTTGCTCATCAGTTATTGTCAGTGCCAGTCACTATAATTTAACCTCTATGAAGCAAGGACATTTTCCTGTTCACCATTCTATCACCTGCACTTGAACATGCCTGCAAATAGTGGGTGCTCAAGAAATATTTAAGTGAATTGATAAATTAATGAATCAATACTTCCTCCATCCCTCTTTTTTTTCTGAGCTTATTTTCCATCCTTTTTACTATGAGTAATGTTTTTTAAAAACTAATTTTTCTAATTCATTATTCTAGTTGTCTGTAGTATTCCCAATGATTTTTGCTATTTCTACTGCCTTTTAAAATTTTGCAATCGTGTTTTCCCTTTCCATGCAATTTTTTTCCCTGATGTCATAATTTCCCTTCTTGCGCCTGTCTTCCTCTAGCAATGTCTTGTGTCTTGCTGAATATAAAGATTTTCTAACATCTTACCTTCTATCTTGTAGAAACCTCATTTCAAAGAATGATAGTTTTTCATTCTTCAGATTGATTCCCTTCTTTTGAATTGCTGAAGAATTTTTCATCCCAATGATTTTACTCTCTTTGCACATCTTTACAGAGGTAGATCTGTGTTCAAACGGTATTGTGACTTGAGATGGGGTCTCCACAGAGACTGGATCTATGGTAGTCTGCCAGAGGGAGTTAAAGGGAAAAGGGGAGTTTTTGATTTATTCTAATATTGCTTTGCCAGCTTGGATATCAAGGAATCATATGGGATCAAATATGGAAGGAGGAACTCTTACTTCTGCAGACTTTCTCAGGAAGGAGCAGCACCTCTTTGCTAACGAAAGTCTTGGTAAGTTTGCTGGGGCAGCTGGGCTGTGACACTTTCTCAGTTAAATAGTCACCCTTATAGCAAGACCATTGCCCCATGAATATGCCAAGCATAGAGGAAATGTTTTTTTTTTTTTTTTTAAAGTCCTTGTCTTTTATCTATAGTTCTCCCGAGCTTATTGGGAAAATAAAATTTTTCCCCAAATATACAATAACCTACCACGTGGACCATTTTCTCACACGTGCCTGTGCTCTGACTAAACGTACACCACCAGGTCTGTTTCAGATGCTGCAGGAGTTCCTTGCATGTCCTTTTCATTGTCCTGATTGACAGACTAGAATGGACTTCCCTGTATTTTTATCTACCTTTCCCAAACTCAGGGAGAATCTGGAGGAGAGGTGTCACTTAAAGGTTATCGTCAACTCACCATTACTGAAAATTAGTTGCCTTAATCTCTTATAATTTTTAGCGTTACATACATAAAAATACAGAGACTAGTATGATCAGCCCTAGGTACCTGCCTCCCAGTTCATTGATGTATCAGATATACCCTCCTTGGTAATGATATTTTTGTTCACTTATCATATTACAAGACTGACATTTTTATTTATTTTTTGAAAATATTTATTTATTTTGAGAGAGAGAGAGAGAAAGAACATGAGTAGAGGAGGGGCAGAGAGAGAGAGGGAGATAGAGAGTCCCAAGCAGGCTCCACGCTGTCAGCCCAGAGCCCAACGTGGGGCTTAATACCACAAACTACGAGCCCATGACCTGAGCCAAAGCTAGTAGTCGGGTAGTCAACTGCCTGAACCACCCAGGCTCCCTGAGACTGACATTTTTAGGCCTGTTTTCATGTACCTTATTTGTAATAAGAATTATAGTTTCATGGATCTCCATTTGTTTTTCACCTTCTATCCTGAACCTCTCAAAATCTCAGAGGCAAGATTTACCTTTGTCAAATGAACAGTCCTGGAAGAAAAGGAAGCAATTACCAGTGAGAAGAGTAAATAAAGAATGAACAATCATTTTTAAAATGCTAGAGGAAACATGTTAACTTGATACATTCCATCTGTTTTCTCTCTTGTCCTATATCCTCGCTGTGCTCTAGAAAGCTGAGGGGAGGGAAAGAGAAGTTCACAGGAGGAAATTTTCCTCAAATTCTACTTTGTTAGTTTAAATCAGCCCAAACCACTTGTGACACAATGGCTAGTAGTCTTAACACAGTATGCAAATCATTTCTTGGCCATTCCCCTGGATTCCCTTACTTTGCTACTCTTTCATCTCCCAGGGCTGCCTGCTTCCAATCTCCTCTGCTTTTAGGTTCTGGCCACACACCCTGTCATGGTAAAACTTATTTCCTGAGTCTTGATCGCTCTGTCTGTCTGAACACTAAGGACATCCTCATAGTCTGGCTCCTGGTGCCAGAGCCGAGCTGCTTCTGTTACATTTTTATTCTGATTCAGGCAGCAGAGTATAGTCATGTAAGGAGATAGACTAAAGAGCCAGAATGTCTGGATTTGAAAGCTGGCTTCATGTTTAGTCAGCTGAGGTCCTGGGTAAGCAACTTTACTTCTCTAGTTTCCTCAAGGTTTTCTGTAAAATCAGGATGATACTAGTATGGACCTCCTAGACTTATTTCAAGGAGGAAATAAGTTACTATTGATAAAGTGCCTAGAACAGTAAGTGATGCATGACAGTTGTTATGACCATCTTGTAAGTAAACAAAATAAAATGGCCCATTAGCCCAGGCTGACTCCCTTCTCTCACAGGGTGAGAAGCAAATCAGAGATGTCTTTGTTTCTGTTTTCCAACATAAAGCCCTGGTTCTTCAAGCTAAACTGTTCTCTGCTTTGGATCTATCATCTTCCAGACCAGAATCTTGGGCAACTGCCTCTCCTTTTGGCCCTATATTGTCATGCTTCCAGAAAGCCCCAAATTTGGCACTGAACAGCCATAGAATGAATGTTTGCAGGGTTTAGGCCTCTAATTAACATAGAACTGCTTAAAAACTACAAGGACATTGCATTTAAGGAGATATAAACTTTACAGAGAACATAGAAGCTGGACACTTTGTAGGGCATTTTCCTCGATGGACCTAAAAGGCTGGACAATAGGACTGCACGTGCACTTGTAAATGAATATGACCTGTTCCCAATGGAAAAGATTAACCCTACTCGGGACGCCTGGGTGGCTCAGTCGGCTAAGTGTCTGACTCTTGATTGGTCTCAGGTCATGATCTCATGGTTCCTGAGTTAGAGCCCTGCATCAGGCTCTGTGCTGGCAGTGAAGAGCCTGCTTGGGATTCCCTCTCTCTGCTCCTCCTCCACTTGTCCTCTCTCTCTCTCTTTCTCTCACTCACTCACTCAAAATAAATAAATAAACTTAAAAAGATTAACTCTACTCTTTTTTTCATTTTGAGATTTTTTAAATTTGTATGGATTTTTTTGCCTCCTGTGTACAAAGATGTAGCCTGCATTGGTGACAATATATACCTAAGTTTTATTACCTTCTTTTTCTTTTCCCTTTTAATTTTAATTCCAGTGTAGTTAACACACTGTTATATTTGTTTCAGCAATATGGTGACTCAACAATTCCATATATCACTCAGTGCTCATCAAGGTAAGTGTACTTTTAATCTCCCTCACCCATTTCACCCATCCCCCAACCTACTTCACCTCTGGTAACCAGAGTCTGTTTTGGAGGTTGTTTCTTTCTCTCTTTTTTTCTTTTGTTCATTTGTTTTGTTTCTTAATTTCTGCATATGAATGAAATCATATGGTATTTGCCTTTCTCTGACTAGCTTATTTTGCTTAGCATAATGCTCTCTAGATCCATCCATGTTGTTGCAAATGGCAAGATTTCATTCTTTTTTATGGCTGAGTAATATTTCATTGTATGTATATACGTTGTAAGATATACCATATCTTCTTCTTTATCCATTCATCTAAGGATACACAGGCTGCTTCCATAATTGGGCTATTATAAATAAGGCTACAATAAATATAGGGGTGCATGTGTCCCTTTGAATTAGTGTTTTTGCAGTCTTTGGGTAAATACCCAGTAGTGTGATTATTGGATCATAGGGTAATTCTTTTTTTAATTTTTTGAGGAATCTCATACAGCAGCTGCACCAGTTTGCATTCCTACAAATAGTGCACAAGAGTTCCTTTTTCTCCACATCCCTGCCAACATTTGTTGTTTCTTGAGAGTTTTATTTTAGCCATTTTGGCAGGTGTGAGGTGATATCTCATTGTGGTTTTGATTTGCATTTTATAAGTGATGTTGAATATCTTTTCATGTGTTTGTTGGCCATCTGGATGTCTTTGGGGAAATGTCTGCTCATGTCTTTGCCCATTTTTTAAATTGGATTATTTTGGGGTTTTTTGGTGTTGAGTTGTAGACCTTCTTTATTTATTTTAGATACTAACCCTTTATCAGATATGTCATTTGCAAATATTTCCTTCCATTCATTAGGTTGTCTTTCAGTTTTGTTTGTTGCTGTGCAGACAGTACAAAAATAGACACATATCAATGGAACAGAATAGAAAACCCAGAATAAATTCACAGTTATATGGTCAGTTAATATTCAACAAAGGAGGTAAAAATATGTAATGGGAAAAAGACAACCTCTTTAATGAATAATGTTGGGAAAACTGGACAGCAACATGCAAAAGAATGAAACTGGACCACTTTCTTATACTATACACAAAAATAAACTCACAATGGATTGAGGACCTAAATGTGAGACCTAAAACCAGAAAAATCCTAGAAGAGAACACAAGCAGCAATTTCTCTGACCATATCAGCCATAGCAAAATCTTTCTGGATATGTCTCCTGAGACAAGGGAAACAAGAGAAAAAATAAAGTATTGGGACTATATCAAAATTAAAACTTTACTTTTTAGAGACATCTGGGTGATTCAGTTGGTTGGGTGTCTGACTTGGTTTTGGCTCAGGTCATGATCTCACGGTTCTCGGATTCAAGCCCCATGTCAGGCTCTGCACTGATGGTGCAGAACCTGCTTAGGAGTCTTTCTCTCTCTCTCTCTCTCTCTCTCTCTCTCTCTCTCTCTCTCTCTCTCATTCTCTCCCTCTCTCTCTCTCTTAAAATGAATAAAGAAGCCTTAAAAAAATCTTTAGGGGTGCCTGGGTAATTCAGTCGGTTAAGTATCCGACTTCAGCTCAGGTCATGATCTCATGGCTCATGAATTTGAGCCCCGCATCGGTTCTGAACAGCTCAGAGCCTGGAACCTGCTTCAGATTCTGTGTCTCTGCCTCTCTCTGCCCCTCCCCTGCTCATGCTCTGTCTGTCTCTCTCTCTCTCTCTCTCTCTCTCTCTCTCTCTCTCTCTCTCTCTCAAAATTAAATAAACAAAAAAATTTGATAGATAAAATAATAAAAAATAAAATCTTACTCCTTAATGCCTCAGATTCATCTGCTTTATTGAAGAAAATTACTTTCATGTTCATTTGATTCATCAGTCTCCTATGCTCTTATCAAGTAGAAACCTCCAAAACATTTTCACATTCCCACCTCATTCTCAATTAACCTAATTCTTGAATGAATTCAGCTTCTTCAAATTTAGAATTTCTGAATTGCTGGAATCTTATCCACCCAGATGATCTCATCTGTATTGCTACATTTCTGTTAGGGTCAAGTTGACATTTTATTTTTATTCCAAGTTCAGATATTAACCAAAGATTGAAAATAGCTCCCCATATTTCAAATTAGCTTAATTGACATTTATTTACACCTAATGCTCATTAATTCCTTTAAAACTTCTATCAAATATTTTAATTCTGGAAATTTTTACTCTCACTCATCTTTGATGAGTTTCTATTTCCACTTGAGATAATTTTTGAAATTTTCAGGTTATCTCGAGATACATTGATTTCTGGAAAGAACATCTGTCTTTTGTCATTGGTTTGGAAGGCATTGTACAAATACTGGTTCTGTTTCCATGAAAAGAAAGAGCAAAACATGTGAATCAAAAGATTCAGCATGATTCTTCTGGCTACAGGAGTAGCCAGATATTATGTCTTCTTGGCTACAGGAATGAGAAAGGTAGAAAGAATGAGAAAACCAAATCTGACATTTGAAAAGACCTTGTATCAGAATGAACTTCCAAGTGCAAAGGTAGGCCAACATAAAAAAGTTAGAACAAATTTTTCCAAAATGTAGTAAAGGGATTCATTTGGCCCAGTGGAGCGATAAACATTGGAACTTATCTGTTCACTTGATATCCAAACGAATCAACAATATTCTGTTTTGTGGGTAGTAAGCAGATTTACTAAGTAACGATTCTTACAAATTGTTCGTACAAAATGTAGATATTTTATAAGAATTTATTTGAATCAAAGTAGCTATTTTCTCTTGCGTTATTATCCCTCCCGAACTGGTCCCCAATCCACTTGGCAAATTTTGCCAACATTTGTGGCTTTTACACCTTAGCATGGTTGTGGCTACTGGTATCTGGTGAATAGAGAACAGGAACACTGCCTAATATCCTACGATGCACAAAACACTCTCCACAACAAAGAATTATCCCACCCAAAGGACCAATGATAGTAAAGTAGAGAAACCCTAAATTAGGTGTGTAAAAATATAGATAACCAAGGAAACAAGGTTTTTCATAACCAAAAACTCATGTCATTTCAAGAAACTTGGAGAAACTTTTCTTACTTTTCAACAACAAAATGAGACAGAAATTTCAAAATGCCTTTCCAGGAAAAGGGCATATGTAGCCACAGTTATGTTTCCCTTTCTCTTACCTCCTTGATTTTCCTGATTTGGGGGGATGGAAGCCAGGTGGCTGCTATAATATGTTTGAAGTGTTTTGTAATCTGTAGAGAGCTATATACATATAAGGAGCTATTGTAAAGATAAAGAGCCCAGGGCATCCTTGAACAGGGTTCTTTGTTGTCCGATGCTGTTGCTGACTTTGTACAAGCCACTACTCCTAGATATTTTATTTCACCTATAGGTTATTCCCTTTGAGCATAATCTTTATCCTTACCCCTTTTACCTAGTACTGCCTTGTGGTGTTTTTAGCACAAAACATACTGATGTAGTTTTCGTATTAAGCTCTACTTTTCTGAAATGTCAGAGGTTGAGTTTCAAATTCTATACAGATGACTAAAATCCAGTTATTCTCCAGTAACAAAAAAAAAATCCTGCAGATGTATTTTCTGGCAGCTGTAGGGTACACAGACATTGTTGCTTCAATCTGATCAAGTCTTTTTGAAGGGCTTTAGTACAGCCCAATTGTCTCTGGATGTCTGAATCATGATTTATTACAGTAATATTTCCCATTGCTTACCCTAGGAGCTTTCAGAAATAGCTTTGTTGGTAGTTCCAAATACATTTGGAAGATCAACTAGAGCAAATGTTAGAGGAAATCTCAACCTTTGCTTTACTGATGAGAGAGATCAGAGAATATATTATCATCGCAGCTGGAAACAAACATCCTTACTGTTCAGGAACTGGAGTATTTTTAACATAGAAGGAATGCCTCCTGCAGCCTGTATAAGCAAATAATTATGTAATATTGACCCTAAACCCCTTATATACAAAGAGGGATTTTTCTTCTGTCTACACCTATTTCTTCATATACAGAAGATGACCTTTATCCTTGGCTAGTAGTTGAGTCAAGGCATTAACTCTGTGTTGCTAAATCTGGGAAAGAAATATTTTGTATAAGGTCCAGAATTTGAATAATTGTACTTCCTGGCTCTAGATTTTGACAAGGCATTGTGAATTAGAGATCAAAAACATCAAGGAATAGTTAAGACTGATTTATTTTTATTTTTTTAATATTTATTTATTTTGAGAGAGAGAGGGTGAACAGAGGAGGGGCAGAGAGATAGGGAAAGAGAGAATCCCAAGCAGGTTCTGTGCACTGACAGCCCAGAGCCCAACATGGGGCTCTATCTCATGAACCATGAGATGGAGCCTGAGGTACAGCATGAGTTCATGAACCATGAGATCATGACCTGAGCCAAAATCAAGAGTCGGATACCTAACTGACTAAGCCACCTAGGTGCCCCGAGATTGATTTATTTTTAAGTACTTTCTCCAAAGCATTCTCTGTTGAAAGCGGACTATTTGTCTTTTCCTAAAAGCTAAGGCAGTGTCTCTGGTTTTCCTCTCAAAGAGATATCCCTGACTTTTCACTGAGCCAACTCATGAGGGGTTGCAATAAGGCAGTCTAGATGGTTCTACTATCCCATCTTGCAGAGCTGAGAAAAGCAATTCTTTGTTTTGGAAATTCTTGGTTTCCTTAAGACCCACCATCTGAAGAGGAAATAGATTGATCTGTTTTCGTTTGTTTTTTTTTCGGTAATAGATGTAGTAAATATAAAATTAATTCAAAATTAGAGAAGATTTCTTTGTTTTATGTGTACCAAACAAATGATTTTAGAGATCCTGTCATTTTAATATATTAATATAAAGCACTGTATCTTAATAATACTGAGAGAAAAGCCCCAGAACAGGTCATAAGATTAACATCGGCTGCCAACCACCATTGTGGGGTATTGGTCTGATATTGGGGAGCCATTTTTTGAGAGGTTTGAAGTGGGTATGGTTTTCTAGGCTAGCCTTGAAACTTAGAGACAGAGTTTAGGGCAGAAATGAAGTGAGGGATAACGCAGAAAATGAAGCAAAATGAAATGGAAATTTAAAGTAGCTGATGGGAATGCTGTAGCATAACATGACTTCTGTGCTTTGACAATAGCTAGCACTGGACTAGTGCAAAGGGAGCTAATTTGAGGCCAGTAACCTCCCAGGGCCATGGGGTTTCTCTGATCAATAGTTTGAGTTCCTTATGTTTCTCACTCCTTTTCACTTAAAACAAAATCTGTTCCCCCCACAAATTGATATCCACACGCATGCTTATCTCCTTCCCTAAAATCTCAGAGAAAGTGGTAGCATTCCTCCTTTTCAATGCTAATCCTCCATTTGTACTTTTAATCCCATCCCCTTCAGCCACCTCCAGGGTCTTGTTCTAATTATTCCTTACCTCCTCTATTTTACTTTCATTACCCTTTCTATTGAGATATAATGACATATAGTAAGGCATCAACTTGATCATACCTGTACAAAAGGATATTTCTCATATATATATCCATGTATTCAACACATTATATACATAATATATACATACATTATATTTATATACAAATTGTGTGTGTGTGTGTGTGTGTGTGTGTGTAATCAACGTTTCCGGCATTCCAGCATCTTCCTCCTGCCCCAACCAGTACATACTTCCTCCAAAGGTAACTACTGTACTCACTTCTAACATCATAGACTGTTACTTCTTTCTTTTAAATTTCATAATTTAATTTCAGTGGAATCATAGATTATGTGCTCTCATGTCTGCCTTCTTTGGTCAACATTATGTCTGCGTGAATCAATTGTATGGGGTGTATATGCGGGGTTCTGCATAACTGCACTGTATGGATATTTTGTGACTTATTTAGCCTGCTGTTCATGGACACTACTGTTGTTTTCAGCATGAGGCTTTTATAAGTAATGTTGTCATGAATATTGTAATGCAGTTATTTTGTGTACGTGAACACAGTCATTCATTCCTTTTGTGAATCTCAGAACAGAATCAAAAGTTCAAAGGTGTATGTGTGTGAGGGGTTTGGGTACATGCTACTAAATATTTTTTTAAATTTTTTTTAATATTTATTTAGTTTTTTGAGACAGAGAGAGACAGAGCATGAATGGGGGAGGGTCAGAGAGAGAGGGAGACACAGAATCGGAAGCAGGCTCCAGGCTCTGAGCTGTCAGCACAGAGCCCGACGCGGGGCTCGAACTCACAGACCGTGAGATCATTACCTGAGCCGAAGTCGGACGCTCAACTGACTGAGCCACCCAGGCGCCCCCTAAATGTTTTTTAAAGTGTGTCATGTTTACTACAGAGTGGAAGTCCTAATTGCTCCATTGTTCTCCATCCTTGTCATCTCTTGGTATCATTAATTCTTCATTTCATCCATTCAGGTGAAATACAATGGTATCTCATTGTGGTTTTCATTTGAGTTTCCCTGATGACTTTTTTACATTGAGTATTTTTTTGTAGACTTCACTTTTTTAAAATTTTTGTTTCTCAAGTGACTATGATACGGTTTGGATTTCTATGATCCATTCAAATAATTTTTGCTGTGCTGTGGTTTCCAAAACAAAATAAACACATATTTCTTTTAATATTGTGACCTTTGTGCAGATTTTGTCTCATTTAGTTACCACCTTCTTCTTGAATTTTTTTTCCTTTTTTTCCTAAAGAAAGAAATTTTTCTTATAATTCTTCTAGTTCTTCAAATGCTTCTCTTCATTTTCCCTTAGTACTCTGCCTCTTTCTACCCCTTAAAGATTATCCTCAGCACTGGCTGAGCATCTTATCACTATACTATTGCCCTGACTTTCCCAAATCTTAATCTAAAATCCAGACATATTTCCGGTCACCTGGTAGAGATTTCCTGCTCGGGGGATCTCTGCAATACAGTAATTGACAACAGCAATTTCTCAGTGGTGCTATATGTTTGTAATTACTATACCTGCTACTTAGATTTTCTCTAAGAAATTCATGCCTCACCTCACTGTTTAGCCACACCTCACTGTTTAGCATTTCAGATTTAACTCAAATATTGTCTCTTTTGAGAAGTGTTTCCTAATCCTGTTTTAGTCTTTTCTCCTTTTGTCCTACCATATTTATTCATATTTCAGTTATGTAACTTATTATAGTTATTGAAATTATTAGCTTTATTTTTGCCCTAACAAAACTTTGTGGTAGCAGGGCGCCTGGGTGGCTCAGTCAGTTAAGTGTCTGACTTCAGTTCAGGTCATGATCTCACAGTCAGTGGGTTTGAGCCCCGCGTTAGGCTCTGTGCTGACAGCCCAGTGCCTGGAGCCTGCTTTGGAGTTTGTGTCTCCCTCTTTCTCTGCCCATCTCCCATTTGTGCTGTTTCTCTCTGTCTCTCAAAAATAAATAAATGTTAAAAAGGATTTTTTTTAAATGAGGTACTTTGCCTTTATTTAGCATGCCTCTTTTTTCCCCTTTTTCAAGCTTTTATTTAAATTTAATTAACATATAGTATAGTATTGGTTGCAGGAGTAAAATTTAGTAATTCATCACTTATATACAACACCAAGTGCTTATCACAAGTACCCTCCTTAATGCCCATCACCCATGTAACCCATTCCTCTACCCACTTCCCCTCCAGCCACCCTCAGTTTGTTCTCTACCGTTAAGAGTCTTTTATGGTTTGACTTCCTCTCTGTTTTTATTTTGTTTTATTTTTCCTTCCCTTCCCCATGTCCATCTGTGTTGTTTCTTAAATTCCACAAATGAGTGAAATCATATGGTATTTGTCTTTCACTGACTGACTTATTTCACTTAGCACAATATGCTCCAGTTCCAGGTCGTTGCACAGGGCAAGATTTCATTCTTTTTGATGGCTGAATAATATTCCATTGTGTGTATATACCACATCTTCTTTATCCATTCATCTGTAGATATACACGTGGACTTTTTCCCTAACTTGGCTATTGTTGATAGTATTAGCATGCCTCTTTTAGAATAGGATTCAGTCTTTGGATACTGAGTTAGACTATAACTTTCATCCAATTTCTTGGGTATTAGAACTTTGTTAGTTCATATTTCTTTCTCTAGCACCAAGTTTAGTGCCTTTCATTTGGAAGATAACCAACAACATTTTTTAATAGGTGGCCACTAAGTGGTCTGTGACTAGGGGAAAATATGCAAGATAATATTGTACTACAATATTGTCTGAATTTCACAATACTGGAATACAGAGAAACAAAAGAACAAGTCATAGTGTAGGCATACTTAACATCATTGAATAGGAAGACTTTCTCTCCTGGGGAAAGGTTAGGTAAGCATAGAGTAGCCCTACTGAGATCCTTCTGAAGATTCTGGTTTTCAGATGGGTAACTAACTATCACTTACTGGAAAAGACGGGAACATCTTTTATATATTTGGAGAATCCACACATTTTTAAGTCACTAATTCCAATATGTGGAAACTCCAAGACAAATTCTAAGTTCAGTTTGTCTTTATTTAACATGCTCTTTTTGGAACTGAATTCAAGTATTGGATATGTGATTACACTAGTGTTCCCTTTCTAGTGTCAATTTTGTATTTCATTCATAAGACCACAGTAACTAAATAAATGCATTCATCCATACATGAATGAACCAATTAAAGAGTTATTCACTGATTTTAGTAATTTGCAAATGTTTGCTGCTTTATCTTCAAGTTCCATTTTTACTTCCCACTTTAATAACACCTAAACTTTTCTTTCAGAGATATTATCAATAACATACAAATTTAAAAGCCTTTTGTTGGTGGTAGTTTTTTAGGAGTAGTGTACCATATTCCTAATATTTCTAGCTCAAAACTTCATTTTGCAAAGTCAGCAAACATTTCATTTCCTGGATTTCTAACTATTGTCCTCACCTCATTTCCATTCTGGAATTAATAGCTAAACATTTTCTTTCTTTTCCATCATTAGACTTCTTCCTTCTTACGCAGGCTTTGCCACTTTTCTTCTTATTGAAATATTTTGTGGCTGGACATATTCTAGACAGAAAATGCACTAATATATCCCTTCTTTCAATCTGAGTTAAATCGTACTAATTTCCACTTAATTTCACGACAAATTTTCTTCTTTCTTGTCATTATTGTGTCCTATTCACTTAGCAAACTTATTAGTATATTTAAGATAAATATTTATATTTTAAAACTGCATCTACAGGGAACAAATTATGAAACAATGTAATTTTCATTTTAGCAGATGAATATTTTAATTAAAAATAACTTAGAGAGTTTAAAATGCCAAATATCTTCCAAATCTACAATTTGGAGAATAAGTAATTCATAAAGAAAAATACAAAATTATAATACTAGTGATGTCTGATATCTCTGAAATGAGTAAGATGGTCACGAACTCTTTTAAATGTTCCAAAGGCATTATTTCATTTAGTCTTCAACCCAACTTTACGAAGTTAGTACTTTTGCATTCTAATTTTCCAGATGAGGTTACTGAGGCTTAGAAAAAATAAGGAATATGTCTGATATCACATGGCATGTAGGAAGAAAGTCTATAGACCTTTAATCTTGCTTGTGACATGATCCTTGCTCATTTTTCCAGTTAAATAAATGTGAAATTTGCACAGACTGTAGAAGGCCATAGTGATACTGAATGAGAATAGAACTATCACTAACAGTTTTCATTTTATTATTTTCCATTATTTGACTGTCATTTGGAACAGGGATGTCCTAGTATTTTTTAAACTAACTACATTCTCCAGTTTCCTTAGTTTTCCTTAGGAAGAAGTGGACAGTCTATCACATAAAGTGTCAGCAAAATGGCCTCAAGATATGTTCTCATCAAAAGAACAGCCTGACACTTCAATGGGAAAAAAAACAGACCCTTTCTAAAAGACCAGCTGGCAGTGGAATACTTGGACATTTGGAAAACAACTTCAACTGAAAGAAAGGAAATGTTTTCATGCAATATAGAATGACATTTTCACGTTTTTATAAATTTACCCCATAGCACATCTTTTTTAATAAATCTGTATGACTTTATTTACTCAGAAAATATTTCATGCTAAATTTTTTCATTTGGTCCATAATTAACTTTATTTTTAGTCTTCTTCAAAGTTCCTTGGAAGTTCACATTTATATATCCCAACTGTGATGGTCTTCTTCAATCTTTGTTAGCATATTTATACCCAGGATTTTTTTTTTGTTTTAATAAGCTTCAGTTTTTTATTTTTTATTTATTTATTTTTCAATATATGAAATTTATTGTCAAGTTGGTTTCCATACAACACCCAGTGCTCATCCCAAAAGGTGTCCTCCTCAATACCCATCCCCCACCCTCCCCTCCCTCCCACCCCCCATCAACCCTCAGTTTGTTCTCAGTTTTTAAGAGTCTCTTATGCTTTGGCTCTCTTCCACTCTAACCTCTTTTATTTTTTTCCTTCCCCTCCCCCATGGGTTTCTGTTAAGTTTCTCAGAATCCACCTAAGAGTGAAAACATATGGTATCTGTCTTTCTCTGTATGGCTTATTTCACTTAGCATAACACTCTCCAGTTCCAACCACGTTGCTACCAAGGACCATATTTCATTCTTTCTCATTGCCACGTAGTACTCCATTGTGTATATAAACCACAATTTCTTTATCCATTCATCACTTGATGGAAATTTAGGCTCTTTCCACAATTTGGCTATTGTTGAGAGTGCTGCTATAAACATTGGGGTACAAGTGTCCCTTTGCGTCAGCACTCCTGTATCCCTTGGGTAAATTCCTAGCAGTGCTACTGCTGGGTCATAGGGTAGGTCTATTTTTAATTTTTTGAGGAACCTCCACACTGTTTTCCAGAGTGGCTGTACCACTTTGCATTCCCACCAACAGTGCAAGAGGGTTCCCGCTTCTCCACATCCTCTCCAGCATCTATAGTCTCCTGATTTCTTCATTTTGGCCACTCTGACTGGCGTGAGGTGATATCTGAGTGTGGTTTTGATTTGTATTTCCCTGATGAGGAGCGACGTTGAGCATCTTTTCATGTGCCTGTTGGCCATCTGGATGTCTTCTTTAGAGAAGTGTCTATTCATGTTTTCTGCCCATTTCTTCACTGGGTTATTTGTTTTTCAGGTGTGGAGTTTGGTGAGCTCTTTATAGATTTTGGATACTAGCCCTTTGTCCTATATGTCATTTGCAAATATCTTTTCCCATTCCGTTGTTTGCCTTTTAGTTTTGTTGGTTGTTTCCTTTGCTGTGCAGAAGCTTTTTATCTTTATGAGGTCCCAATAGTTCATTTTTGCTTTTAATTCCCTTGCCTTTGGAGATGTGTCGAGTAAGAGATTGCTACGGCTGAGGTCAGAGAGGTCTTTTCCTGCTTTCTCCTCTAGGGTTTTGATGGTTTCCTGTCTCACATTCAGGTCCTTTATCCATTTTGAGTTTATTTTTGTGAATGCTGTAAGAAAGTGGTCTAGTTTCATCCTTGTGAATGTTGCTGTCCAGCTCTCCCAGCACCATTTGTTAAACAGACTGTCCTTTTTCCATTGGATATTCTTTCCTGCTTTGTCAAAGATTAATTGACCATACTTTTGTGGGTCTAGTTCTGGGGTTTCTATTCTATTCCATTGGTCTATGTGTCTATTTTTGTGCCAATACCATGCTGTCTTGATGATTGCAGCTTTGTAGTAGAGGCTAAAGTCTGGGATTGTGATGCCTGCTGCTTTGGTCTTCTTCCTCAAAATTACTTTGGCTATTCGAGGCCTTTTGTGGTTCCATATGAATTTTAGAATTGCTTGTTCTAGTTTCGAGAAGAATGCTGGTGCAATTTTGATTGGGATTGCATTGAATGTGTAGATAGCTTTGGGTAGTATTGACATTTTGACAATATTTATTCTTTCAATCCATGAGCATGGAATGTTTTTCCATTTCTTTATATCTTCTTCAATTTCCTTCATAAGCTTTCTATAGTTTTCAGCATACAGATCTTTTACATCTTTGGTTAGATTTATTCTTAGGTATTTTATGCTTCTTGGTACAATTGTGAATGGGATCAGTTTTGTTATTTGTCTTTCTGTTGCTTCATTATTAGTGTATAAGAATGCAACTGTTTTCTGTACATTGATTTTGTATCCTGCAACCTTGCTGAATTCATGTATCAGTTGTAGCAGACTTTTGGTGGAGTCTATCGGGTTTTCCATGTATAATATCATGTCATCTGCAAAAAGTGAAAGCTTAACTTCATCTTTGCCAATTTTGATGCCTTTGATTTCCTTTTGTTGTCTGATTGCTGATGCTAGCACTTCCAACACTATGTTAAACAACAGCGGTGAGAGTCGACATCCCTGTCGTGTTCCTGATCTCAGGGAAAAAGCTCTCAGTTTTTCCCCATTGAGGATGATGTTAGCTGTGGGCTTTTCATAAATGGTTTTTATGATGTTTAAGTATGTTCCTTCTATCCCGACTTTCTGAAGGATTTTTATTAAGAAACGTTGCTGAATTTTGTCAAATACCTTTTCTGCATCAATTGACAGGATCATATGGTTCTTATCTTTTCTTTTATTAATGTGATGTATCACGTTGATTGATTTGCGAATGTTGAACCAGCCCTGCATCCCAGGAATGAATCCCACTTGATCATGGTGAATAATTCTTTTTATATGCTGTTGAATTCAATTTGCTAGTATCTTACTGAGAATTTTTGCATCCATATTCATCAGGGATATTGGGCTGTAGTTCTCTTTTTTTGCTGGGTCTCTGTCTGGTTTAGGAATCAAAGTAATACTGGCTTCATAGAATGAGTCTGGAAGTTTTCCTTCCCTTTCTATTTCTTGGAATAGCTTGAGAAGGATAGGTATTATCTCTGCTTTAAACGTCTGGTAGAACTCCCCTGGGAAGCCATCTGGTCCTGGACTCTTATTTGTTGGGAGATTTTTGATAACTGATTCAATTTGTTTGCGGGTTATGGGTCTGTTCAAGCTTTCTATTTCCTCCTGATTGAGTTTTGGAAGTTTGTGGGTGTTTAGAAATTTGTCCATTTCTTCCAGGTTGTCCAGTTTGTTGGCATATAATTTTTCATAGTATTCCCTGATAATTGCTTGTATCTCTGAGGGATTGGTTGTAATAATTCCATTTGCATTCATGATTTTATCTATTTGGGTCATCTCCCTTTTCTTTTTGAGAAGCCTGGCTAGAGGTTTGTCAATTTTGTTTATTTTTCAAAAAAACAACTCCTGGTTTCATTGATCTGCTCTACAGTTTTTTTTAGATTCTATATTGTTTATTTCTGCTCTGATCTTTATTATTTCTCTTCTTCTACTGGGTTTAGGCTGCCTTTGCTGCTCTGCTTCTACTTCCTTAGGAGTGCCATTAGATTTTGTATTTGGGATTTTTCTTGTTTCTTGAGATAGGCCTGGATTGCAATGTATTTTCCTCTCAGGATTGCCTTCATTGCATCCCAAAGTGTTTGGATTGTTGTATTTTCATTTTCGTTTGTTTCCGTGTATTTTTTAATTTCTTCTCTAATTGCCTGGTTGACCCACTCATTCTTTAGTAGGGTGTTCTTTAACTTCCATGCTTTTGGAGGTTTTCCAGACTTTTTCCTGTGGTTGATTTCCAGCTTCATAGCATTGTGGTCTGAAAGTATGCATGGTATCATTTCAATTCTTGTAAACTTATGAAGGGCTGTTTTGTGACCCAGTATATGATCTATCTTGGAGAATGTTCCATGTGCACTCGAGAAGAAAGTATATTCTGTTGCTCTGGGATGCAGAGTTCTAAATATATCTGTCAAGTCCATCTGATCCAATGTATCATTCAGGGCCCTTGTTTCTTTATGACCATGTGTCTAGATGATCTATCCATTTCTGTGAGTGGAGTGTTAAAGTCCCCTGCAATTACCACATTCTTATCAATAAGGTTGCTTATGTTTATGAGTAATTGTTTTATATATTTGGGGGCTCCTGTATTCGGCGCATAAACATTTATAATTGTTAGCTCTTACTGATGGATAGACCCTGTAATTATTATATAATTCCCTTCTTCATCTCTTGTTACAGCCTTTAATTTAAAGTCTAGTTTGTCTGATATAAGTATGGCTACTCCAGCTTTCTTTTGACTTCCAGTGGCATGATAAATAGTTCTCCATCCCCTCAATCTCAAGCTGAAGGTGTCCTCAGGTCTAAAAGAGTCTCTTGTAGACTGCAAATAGATGGGTCTTGTTTTTTTTATCCATTCTGATAGCTTATGTCTTTTGGTTGGCGCATTTAGTCCATTTACATTCAGTGTTATTATAAAAGATACGGGTTTAGAGTCATTGTGATGTCTGTATGTTTTATGCTTGTAGCGATGTCTCTGGTACTTTGTCTCACAGGATCCCCCTTAGGATCTCTTGTAGGGCTGGTTTAGTGGTGACAAATTCCTTCAGTTTTTTTTTTTTGTTTGGGAAGACCTTTATCTCTCCTTCTATTCTAAATGACAGATTTGCTGGATAAAGGATTCTCAGCTGCATATTTTTTTTTTCTGTTCATCACATTGAAGATCTCCTGCCATTCCTTTCTGGCCTGCCAAGTTTAAGAAGAGATTGGTCATGAGTCTTATAGGTCTCCCTTTATATGTTAGGGCATGTTTATCCCTTGCTGCTTTCAGAATTTTCTCTTTATCCTTGTATTTTGCCAGTTTCACTATGATATGTCATGCATAAGATCGATTCAAGTTATGTCTGAAGGGAGTTCTCTGTGCCTCTTGGGTTTCAGTGCCTTTTTCCTTCCCCAGTTCAGGGAAGTTCTCAGCTATTATTTCTTCAAGTACACCTTCAGCACCTTTCCCTCTCTCTTCGTCCTCGGGAATACCAATTATGCGTATATTATTTCTCTTTAGTGCATCACTTTGTTCTCTAATTTTCCCCTCATACTCTTGGATTTTTTTTATCTCTCTTTTTCTCAGCTTCCTCTTTTTCCATAATTTTATCTTCTAGTTCACCTATTCTCTCCTCTGCCTCTTCAATCCGAGCCGTGGTCGTTTCCATTTTATTTTGCATCTCGTTTAAAGCGTTTTTCAGCTCCTCCTGACTGTTCCTTAGTCCCTTGATCTCTGCAGCAAGAGATTCTCTGCTGTCCTTTATACTGTTTTCAAGCCCAGCGATTAATTTTATGACTATTATTCTAAATTCACTTTCTGTTATATGTTTAAATTCTTTTTGATCAGTTCGTTAGCTGTTGTTATTTCTTGGAGATTCTTCTGAGGGGAATTCTTCCGTTTGGTCATTTTGGATAGTCCCTGGAGTGGTGAGGACCTGCAGGGCACTTCCCCTGTGCTGTGGTGTATAACTGGAGTTGGTGGGCGGGGCCGCAGTCCGACCTGATGTCTGCCCCCAGCCCACCGATGGGGCCACAATCAGACTGGTGTGTGCCTTCTCTTCCCCTCTCCTAGGGGCGGGATTCACTGTGGGGTGGCGTGGCCATCTGGGCTACTTGCACACTGCCAGTTTTGTGGTGCTGGGGATCTGGTGTATTAGCTGCAGTGGATAGGCAAGGTGCACGGGGGTGGGAGGGGCAGGCTTAGCTCGCTTCTCCTTCGGTGATCCGCTTCGGGAGGGGCCTTGTGGCAGCGGGAGTGAGTCAGACACGCCGGAGGGATGGATCCGTAGAAGCACAGCATTCGGTGTTTGCGAGGTGCAAGCAAGTTCCCTTATAGCCAGGATTTTTAAGAGTGTTTTTTTTTTTTTTTTCAAGTTACAAAATATTTCCAACTATATGATTTCAAGTTGAACTAATCAAATACTGTCTTTTAGAGATGAAAATAGGGTCAGCTTGATTTAACTCCATGGGAATAGGATTAATGAGACTGTGTTTTGAATCTATGTTCCATTTATTAACCTGATCAAGTCAATAATTGGAGAATGGATATGCAGTTTTAGGTAGACTCTAAAAAAGGGTAAAATGGTGAGCAAACTTCACTCTGATATTGTTGCAAAACTCACTTTTGTCCATTATATATAGTCTGGGGAGGCAGGTCTTGATTGGTTATCATGAAGAAATTCATGAGGATGTGGATGCCTAATGGTGGTGATAAGGGAAAGTGGAATATAAAGGTCTTCCTGCCTTTATGTGTACTGATTTCCTCATAAGAAGATCCACTGACTCCCTATCTGCTAAACTCTTACTTCCTATGAGATGCTACCCTGGTAATTGGTTCAGAAATCTCCAATCTATAACTCTTCTGAGGTTTCTGTGATCACGACTCTGGGTCAGGGGGCTAGGGCCTAGGTTATTGTGGAGACCACTGGCAGTGTCTTCATCCGTAGTTCTCTTCTTTTTACCCTTTTTCTTGCAACCTACAGAGTTACCTGTTATTTTTAAAACTACTCTGGAGTTGAAAAAAAATTACATCAGGCAGTCTTCCAAAACATTGCATTTTCTATCACAGCATGAATTTAATGCCTGTTTTTGATATGACAACTACTTCTTAGATCAGTGGATGCTTTACAGTTAGCTGTCCATATGGAAGAGGTCCTCCGGATCAAAGAAAGTACAGTGACATTTTCAAAAATACTTATTCTATTTTTGGGTTAGTACATGTTGATCTGATAAGCATTTATTTATACTAACTTTGAAGAGCTGAGTTAATTAATAAGATAATTACCAAACTTAGTGCTAAATAGGATTCTGGATGATCATTTTACACCCTCTCCTGAGACCACATTTAACCTCTATAAGGCAGGCAATTATACTTTCAACTTCTAATTTTACAGCCTCTGTTTAGGATCCAGCATAGGCATTTTTTTATGCATTGAAACTATATGACCATCTCAAAGTTGACTGGAGTGGGAAGGGTAGAACATAGAGCTCTTGGTTCTTCTCCTTTGGTAATGACATCCTGTCAAATTTGATCCTGTTTTGTTACAAATATTTTATCCCAATGTGTCTTCCAAACTGTTCATGTTGTCTTGGTTTTGAAGGGAAAAAAAAAACAACTGAGGCACCTGATGGCTCAGTTGGTTGATTGTCCCACTCTTGATTTCAGCACAGATCATGATGCCAGGATCATGGGATCCAAGCCCTGCATTGGGCTCCTCACTGGCATGGAGCCTGCTTAATACTCTTTCTCTCTCTCTCTCTCTCTCTCTCTCTCTCTCTCTCTCTCTCTCCCCCTCTGCCCCTTCCCCTGCTCCCTCTCTCTCTCTCTCTAAAATAAAGAAAGAAAAAGAAAAAAATCTAACATCAGTAGCAATAGTTACTCATGAAACTCAAAATTTTTTGAGCACTTATGTTGTAGCTATAATGCTAGTTGCTAAGAATATTTGTTGAGAAGGATAGACCCAGACTCTAAGTACATAAAACTTAAAGCCTAAAAAACAGTTTTAGAAAGTAAATTCTGGTGCAAAAAATTTAAATAATATACCAAATATAAAAGCATTTTGGATTATTTGCAGTTTTGGAATATATTAATCACTCTACTCATCTCTGAGCATAGATAATGAAAGATTCTTGTTTACCAAACAGCAAACAAACACACAAACCATGATATGTTAGAGTTCTCCAAAAAACAGCACCAATAGGTTATGTTTATGATGAGACTTATTATGGAAATTGGCTTATGCAGTTTATGGAGGTTCCCACAAGCTGTAGAACCGGTAATAATTTACTCTGAGTGGAAAGGCCTAAGGACCGGAGGTGGGGGTGGGGGAGACTTGAACATGTAATTCCCAGTCTGAGACCTAAGGCCTGAGAATGGGGTTGCTGGTGTAAGTCTCAGCGGGTGAAGGCTTGAGAACCAGGATCTCCAATGTCTGAGATCAGAAGATGATTCACCATTCCTCTGCCTTTTTGTCCTATTTGGGCCCTCATTGGAGCGGATGTTGCCTGCCCACACTGGTGAGGGGCAGATCTTTATTCAGTCTGTGGGCGGATCTTCTTTATTCAGTCTCCTGATTCAGATGCTAATCTCTTCCAGAAACACTCTCACAGACATACCCAGAAATAATGTTTCACCAGCTCTCTGGGTGTCCCTTGCCCCAGTCAAAATGGCATGTAAAATTAACCATCACATGATACATAAAATGTATTAAGTGGCAATGTAATGCCATAGCAGGTGTAATTGACAAAAGTCATAGTATCAGTCTTGGTAATGAAGAATCATTAATTCCTGATGCCAAAGTCCTCTCTGGCAAAACAGGTTGTCTGTTACGGCCTTGACTCTGGAGTCAGACGGCTTGACATTGAATTCTAGCTTTACCACTATACTAATTGTGGAAAAGGTGTGTGATGTCATCTTTGTCCCTTGTTTCAGTTTCCTTACTTCTGTAGTGACGATAATGATAGAATCTATTTCATGGATTGCTGCAAGGATTAAATGAGGTAATGTAAGTAAAATGCGTAGCAAAGTAAACATTTGTGTTTTAGTCATTAGCCATTATAAATACTTTTATTCATTTAACAGTTGTTCACTCAATAGAAATTGTGTAGCCAGGTTGTAAGATGTCAAAGATAAGTAAGACCCAGTACCCTGTGTCAGTGAGCTTACTTTCCAGTGAAGACATTCAGTATAAAATCAGCTATAATTCACATTAAATGGATAATAGCGGTGTGCCAATCATGCTGTGGAGAAGAAGGAATAATATCCATGCGGCAGGACAGATAAAAATGTGAACACTAAAGTTAACTCTGTTTATCTGAAACAAGATAGCTTTTTGGTTCTCTTGAAATAGAAGAATTTAGCGTTTCAGGGAACTTCAACTTGGGTTTTACATCAGACTGAATGAAATGATGCTGTAAAACCAAGTTTATTGGTATGTAATAGATTAAGAATGGGAGTGGGAGACTTAAAATTTAGCGACACTGTCTCCTCTAGGGACAAGGCTAAAGCATTATGGAGAATACTATGAGACCATGTTTACTGAAGAGTATGTTTTCCAAATAGGTAAAGAATTATTCACCTGAAAATCATAGGCAAGAAATGATTTCAGGAATAGCACTGATGAGAGTGATTTTCCCTCAATGCCAGCATTATCTCAAGTAACTGACAAGTCTAAACACATGTATGCAATAGAAATGGAAAATCACCGATTTTTTTTATACTGAGGTCTTTAGCAGGCAATGAACAGTGTTTAATGCCATATGGAACTAATTTAATATGAATTTTGCAATACTTGAACAAGCATCATCACCAAATCTGCTAAATGGAGTTACTGATTTTGTTTCTTTCTAGCATGATGATTTAGTTGTGCAATGGTACTGTCACCAGATGAGATTAATCACAATAATGATGCGTCTTTTTGCTAAGGACATTATCATAAATCATTTGAATACAGCCCAAGAGAAAAGGTTTCTAGTTAAACTTTCTAAATGTTATAAAATGGTTATAAAGCATGAGCTGTTGGAAATAGGCATTATTTTTATTTCACTTTGGGAGCATACGGCAAAATGATTATTCATTGATGCTGAAGTGATTTAGCAAACACACATACATACATGAGGATCTTAAGAGATATTGAAAGTAATGGTATCCTACATTACCGATTTCATGCTGTTCCAGTTGCATTTATATGACCTTACGTAACTCATTTAAAAACTGGGCCTCAGTTTCCTTATGTGTAAAACAGAAATAATACCCATTTCATAGGATTTTTATGAGGTAACGGGTCTTACAAATGCTCTGTGACCTATAAGTAATGCTTCCGTTTTCTCCTCCCCTTCTCCTTTTTCTTCCTCTTACTCATTCTTTCCTTTCCCTATTATTATTTAGGGACAATATTATTTAGGGATGATAATTTTACCAGAGCAGATATATATAACATTATATATAACGTTGTAGATCTACTTCAGCATCAAAGAGCTAAAACTGCACTCAAGGAAATTATTATTGTGTTAAAGTTTTAGGGTGCAGTTTATTCTATTTTCATATCATAAGATTGTTTATCCTAAAAATCTACATACCAATCCTTACAGTATAGTCTCAAGTTGACCATGTAATCTCTTAGTTGGAGCTTAGCACATGAATTTTAATTTCCTTATCTTTTAATAATAATCAATTTGAAACTATTGTGCATACAATGTGTCTTAAAATATTCAACTGGCACCTAATTGTAATCACACGATACATAACACCTACTTTCTTCACAGCGGTATTGTGGAAATTAACTTTAAAAAAAAATCACAAAACCCATTTCAAATTCTAAATGCTATTGAAATACTACATCATGAAAAAGCATTGAAAATAATTTTTTTTCAAAATTTCAATTCCAAAATAGTTTAGTTTTCAAGTTTGGATGTTTTTGTTTTTCCCAGTGCTTTTCGTTGAGTATTAATTACTAATGACAGGTATAATGCTTACTGTAGCGCACATAGTGACTCTGGGAACATTGAGGGGAGGATGAGCTTGACCTGGAAAAGCAAAGGGTTCAATTTTTCAATATTCCTCTAAAAACAACATTTTAGGGGCACCTTGGTGGCTCAGTTGGTTAAGCCTCCGACTCCTGGTTTGACTCAGGTCATGATCTCATGGTTTTGTGAGTTCAAGCCTCACGTCGGACTCTGTGCTGACAGCATGGAGCCTGCTTGGGATTCTCTCTTTCTCTCCCTCTCTCTCTGCCCCTTCCCCACTCGTGCTGTGTCTGTCTCTCTCAAATAATAAATGAATAAACTTTTAAAAACTAATATTTTAAAATTCTTTTAATCATACACACCCACCATCTCATGCCTCTTAATTGAAATAGAAAGAATGAAGGTGATTTCAAGTACTCTCAGAAACATTCTAAATATCCCGTGGTTGCATTTTTAGAAGATAAGACTATGAATTGATTGAGACTGAGTGGTTGATCACACTACAAAATGCCAGAACTGAAGAGTATGGTTTTCTGAGGCTCATTGCCTGTATAGTTAAATAGTGAAGGATAGGCTTAAACCGGAGAAGTTGGGGTTCCTTCAATGGGATAAAACCTCTTGAGGGGGACTGGATTTGATTATCTATGAGGAAAGGAGAGGGATGCCTGGGTGGCTCAGTTGGTTAAGTGTCCGACTTCTGCTCAGGTCATTATCTCACAGTTGGTGGGTTTGAGCCCCACATTGGGCTCCGTGCTGACAGCTCAGAGCCTGGAGCTTGCTTTGAATTCTGTGTCTCCCTCACTCTCTGCCCCTCCCCTCCCCTCTATCTACATCTTTCAAAAATAAATAAAAATGTTAAAAATATAATTATAAAAAATAATAAAAAGGAAAAGGGGAACACCACTGTGTGCTTTTTCCAGTTGATTATTTATTTTCTTTTTTTCTTCTTTTTTTTTTTTGGAGGCGGGGTGGAGAGTGCATGTAAGCAGCAAAGAGGGTCAGAGGGAGAAAGAGAATCTAAAGCAGGATCCACACTCAGCATGGAGCCCGAGGCAGGGCTCAATCCCACGACCCCGGGATCATGACTTGAGTTGAAATCAAGAGTTGGGGACTCAACTGACTAGCCACTCAGTGTCTTTCCAGTTGATTATTATTTCTAAGCCTAACTTTTCTCATCTATAAATCTGGTAATCATAATAGTATCTACCAACCTCATACAGTTACTGTAAAGAATATGGAAGCTGAAATACTTAAAGACTGTGGCACAAAAGTGAGGAGAAGCAAAAGGGAACAAAAATAAATGGCTTCATGTGGTTTTCAGAATAAGCTTCTTAGCCCCATCAGTACTGTCTTCCCTTCTCTCCTCCTCTGTTTCTTCTCTCCTCTCCCCTGTGCTCTTGCTATCTTAGACTTAGGACCATTTTATTTTTTTCTCTCTCACTCTCTCTGACTCTGAACCTTAGATTTTTCATTCTGAATTCCTATCCACCCATTCTTTCCCTAGCAGTCTCTAAGTTCTCATCTCTCCATTTTTGCTATTCAAAGTTTTTTTTTTAAGAAAGTAAAATTCTTTATGATCCTTTTTTTTTTCTGTGACTTGGAATCTGCTGGTCACTGGAGAGGTTGACCTTAGAGTATGAATGTTGTTAGAAGCAGGATCTTCCAGAGAAATGCCCTCAGTGTTGTAAGGGATGCCTTCACTGTTGTGGGTAAAGGGATCACAGTGGAGCCCCAGGGCTGCCCCGAGAGAAAAAGCACTGATTTTGTAGGTTCCTACCATGCGGGACACCTGTGCATTCAAATGTCTTTAGCCTGACCGCATAGGGTGCTGGTTAGTTTAATGCCAGCTATGTTCATTACCGCACTACTCGTTATACTTGGTGAGGAGCCAAAACACAAATGAATTTGTGTCTTTCTCATTTGAGAGTCACAAAGCTGAATTGAAAGATTTTCACAGGCTGGGATCCAGTTATTTGATTGTGTCCCACTCTTTTTTCTCATCACAGTTTCTTTTTTTTAATTTTTAACCAAATAAGTTTAGGTCTTACAATTTATTCTTATTAAATGGCTAGAATTTGTTCCATATGTTCTCTGTGCCAGGTAACAAGTACCTTAACAAGTACTTAAAAGATACCATCATATGTGATCTTTCTACAGTGCTAAAAGGTAGCCTTTTTATTTTACATATAAGGAAACTGGGGCTCAGAGAATTTGTGTCATTTTCTCCAGTTTATACAAGAGATGGTAGCAGAGTAGGGATTTAAACCCAAGTAGTCTGCTTCCAGAGCTCAGATTCTTAATCATTATAGATTGATAGAGGGAATGAGATCTGTGTGGCTACAGCTACTTGGTTCTCTACAGGAAATACAGAGTTGGATCTTCAACAGGATTTCTAGTTAGCTGGAAAATGTAGAGATATCGATATAAAGTACTGAGTAGATCTATGTTGTGAGCCACAAAATGCACATATATTTGCACATATATCTTTTCATTTGTACAAAAATCTGATTTAACTAGATTCTCCCTTTTAATCTTAGTTTTCTTGTCTAAATTGTTCCCAGCATATGTAGTTTCTTGTCAAGATGTGTATACAAATAGCACTTAAATAGCAATCCATTGATGAGAAATACCATTATATTCTGAGCTGTATTAATTTTTAATGAGCCAAATGCAAGCAAGTTCCTAGACATTGCTGAGTCATCTCAAATCCTGAGATTCACCTTCAAGGATGGCATGGTCTTACTAGGCAGTGAAACCAGTTCTCTGCAGAATGACCACCTTTGAGGGCCAGTGTAAGCCATGACTAATAAAATCATCACAGCAGAAAGTAAGCATTACTTTAAGATAGGAAAGGCCTCTTGTGTGTTTGTTTGGGGGGTTGATTTTAAGTGTTCTGTTTTATTTTCAAGCACAGAGTAGCACATTTTTATTCACATGTTATCTGAGTAGAGAATAGACTGTAAAATCAAAAAGACCTTTGGTCACATAAAAGATATTCTTGGAGGGAAGCAGAGAATGAAAATCAGTCACAACATCTCTAAATTATAGACAAGAGTAAAGTACCTATATACTTTGTAAGTCATTTTTGTCTGTTTCGTTGTCTGTCTAACCCTCCTGAGGAAATTGGTAGCATTAACAATTTGAAGTTGCTGTTTTATCTATCTTCCATATATGAAAGCAATCTATTTGAATAGTAAAAATATTGGAAAATGGGGCTCCATTTTCTAATAGACTTAGATCTACAGAAGTTAAATCACCCAAGAAATCCTTTGGATGCTGTGAGGACTTTGTTATTTCTTTGGTAAAACTGAATTATCACCATAGGAATTTTAAAAAGAATTAACTGAGAAAACTAATAATAGTTCACATTTTAGAAAAGCAAACATTAAACTTCTCTTTCACATATGCCTCCGTGTATATATTTCACCTCACTGTAAAACCTTCTAAAGTTTTGTAATAAATAATCTATGGTTAATTAATATGGCAGAAACAAGTGGAAAATGTACAATACAGTGAAGTGTTATATAAAAATATGATGTTTTAAAACTACAGATTTATAAACCCAAAGCGAGGTGGATTGGGGATCAAAGCAGGAGAAATTTTAACTCACTGTGCCATGAAAAAATTGTATTATTTTGGGGTACGTCATGGCTACTGATTGTCTCAATGTTTCTCTCTTCCCCTTCTTTCCTTCTCCCTCTCTCTCCCTCTCTCCTCTCCCCCCTTAGTCTCCCTTAATGAGGACATTTATAGATCATAAATGTATGAAAGAATTCATTATGAGAAGCAGAAAGAGAGGGACAGATTTTAAAAGTGTGGCTTCCTGGTTCTTAGGCTTAACTCTTCATTATTCAACTAGCTGTGCTTGCAAAATTGAATGAGAAAATAATTTTACCTGAAACTAATTAATTGCATGTCCTTTAATTTGAATGTTCAAATTATCTAATTCAACAATTGTAATATACATGTAAAAAGGGAGCTTTAGAAAAGACGTCTTTAAAAATCTACTTCACAGTCTTTTCTCTGTTCGTTTCTGATCTGTGCATGAAGAGAAAATGCTATTAATTGAGCCATTTTTGTGACACAAAATAGCTTCCTTTATGCTTACAATGGCAAAGAGAAGATTAACATTGCATTTGTAAAAGCTACAAGGCTTTTAGAAAATTATTCATTATATAAAGAAGAGTCATTAGTTTTATTTTGTTTATGACAAGTAAAATATTCTGTGGTTGGTATTAAATATAATCTACTTGGATCCTTAGAGTTAGTACTTAAAATATTTGTATCTCTGTTTATTCCTTATTATATTATCTGATTTGAAATACTACATATGAGAATCCTAAGGCACATTGTAATGTTTATAACCCTTCAAACATCAAACTGGATGCATTTTTATCTTGAATATGTGAAATGTCTTCCTCCTTATAAAAGTAACTGGTGTTCCTTGGCTTAGCATTGAAACAACAAATTTAACGGCCAATAGATGGCACTGAAACTATTCAAAAAATACTCTCTACCTTTTCCATTCCACTGAATATGATTATCTCTGAGAGCAAATGACAATTTATATGGTTAAATTAAAAAGAAAGGCATATCCAGAATGTCCATGCTGAAAAAACTGAAATATTTAGTGGTTGCATTCCTGTTGAAAATTTTAGCACCCGAATTTTAGCCTTCTTTCTCTGTGTTGTTCAAAGACATTTCACCACCACCTACTAGGATTTCTGAGGAGGTCTGTAAGCTCACTTGGTATGTGTGATGTCTGTAGAGATTTCATTTTTGGTACTCTTTCCCTGCTTATGTGATCCTGGTGGGGCGAGGATTACTGAGAAATGTAATTAAGTCTTTTCATTACCAGTCCTCACCTGGATTTTTCTAAAGCCAACTTCACAAGTAACCTTTTTATTCTCTGTAGTAAACAAGCCCATAATATGTCCAATGAATCACACAGAGTAAAATAGAAAATGCATGTTAGCACTTCAACACATACTGCAGCAAACAGAGTAATCCATTTATAGGATGGGACTAATTTCCCTCTAAAATTGTCTAACAATGGGCTTGATTATGTAGACTTGGTACAGAAAGATCCCATGTGGAGTTCAAATGGAATGCCACGCACATAAAAGCAAAATAGTACTATATCTGTTTCAAGTAAGATCTGGTGTCTGTGCCCTAATCTTTGCCTTTCTTTCTTTCTTTCTTTCTTTCTTTCTTTCTTTCTTTCTTTCTTCCTTCCTTCTTTATTTATTTATTTATTTATTTATTTATTGTTGCAGTTACATTGAGCATCTCACAAAGCTAGGTGATATTTTCAGAAAAATATTATCAGCATGATGTGTCGTCCAACATCATAGCTATTCCATCTTCAGATTATACCCCACCACTTTTTCAAATCCCTGTCTTAAAACAATTGAAGAAGGCATTGCTTTCATCTAGAATAGTGTAAATCAGGGTTTTATGAAAACTCAGCACCAAGTTAAACTTACACATAGCTAGAGAAGGACCACATTTCAACCTACTCACTTATGCATAAAATAATAAAGCATATAAGTTGTGAATGTGTTGATATTTTCTTAATATTATTTATTTTATATGAGACATTGTCATGACATAAATGCATGCATATATTTATGATTGTATGCACATTTCATGATGACGGCTCTTATGTACATATGAAATAAGGCAATGTATCTGGAGGGTCTAATATCGTGCCTGGTTATTTTTTTGAGTACCTACTAAAATAGGTTGCAAGATAAGTAGCCAAAATAATGTGTTGCCTGTTCAAATACTAAATATGTATTTTTGCCAATAATGTTCATACAACTCTCTGCACCTCACTTTACTGAAACCATTCTTCCTTAATATCTGGCTTTAAGAAATTCTCTACATATTAATTCTCATAGGAATAATCAATGCCCTAGAAATCATTATATAATGTGATCATTTCCCCTAACTTCCTATAACTACACTAGCCCTATGTATTATACAAGGAGTAAGACAAGCTCTGAATTCTTCCCAACAATATTAGATGTATTTTCATGAGCTCTGTGTTACCTGCAAATGAATTAAGGCAATTCCTTAATGTGCCTAAGAATGTTTGAAGTTCATATATAAAGAGAATTGGGAAACACATTAAGGAAGTGTCCACAAGTAATACCTGGAGACTTTTGGAATTCTATAAGGAGAAATTCCTATGGAGTACTTCATTGTGGCCAGCAGATACTCTTAATACAACAGTGTGACCTTGATGCCTGGGAGTCTAGAATGACAACATTCAACTTAATGTCTGCATTTTAGTTTCAATGACATTTCCTTCCTTCTAAAATGGATAGGTTCTCCTTCCCAGCAAAGAAACAAATAGGCCACAACTACTCTTAGGTAAAAATTAGTTTAAAAACTTAAGCAAATTAGTTAAAATCTTTAGAGCAAAGAGTGTGGAATTGTATTAAAGTTTAACAGTGAATATTCAGCTATTATGCTACAAGGTTGTCAAATAAGTGTTTGATACAAAAGATTGAAAGAATTAATAGGTGCACTATATAATCCAAACAAGTTTCAACTGTACCAAAATTAGTAACAAGAAGTAACCCAAAGTAAGAGGAAACAGAAAATTTGATCTGGACTATTTAATTCAGTTTACAACAACAAAATAAATGTCGAAATAAAGCTATAAGTTGTCTTCATATCCCCAGAGGGAAAAAAAAAACATGTATATCAGAGATGTTTCCTGTCTGTGTTTTTAGAGACTCAGCCTTGTGACTAATGAGCTCCAAGTTTAGTCAGGTAACCAACAAATTATAGGTGGTGACCTAGGGTAAGTTACCTAACTTCACAAGCCCTCAGCCATTGTATCAGCATAATAACTTTACCTACTTTACAGGGGTGTTTGGAGAATTATATATTTTTTTAATTTTTTTAATGTTTATTTTTGAGAGAGACAGAGAGAGTGTGAGCAGGGGAGGGGCAGAGAGAGAGGGGGACACGGAATCTGAAGCAGGCTCCAGGCTCTGAGCTGTCAGCACAGAGCCCCACGCGGGGCTCGAACCTACAAACCATGAGATCAGGACCTGAGCTGAAGTCAGAGGCTAAACTGACTGAGCCACCCAGGTGCCCCTGGAGAATTGTATTTAAAAACACACATAATGAATGTAAAATGGTACCACTGCTCTTGCTTGCCAGTATCTCAGTAGGTTAAACATAATTAGACATGTGACTCAACAATTCGACTGCATTCACTCAAAATAATTGAAAACTTGCATATGAGTGTTCATAGCAGCATTATTCACAGTAGTCAAAAGAATGGAAACTAACCCAATGTCCATCAACTGATATAGGGGTAAACAAAATGTGGTACATACATACAATGGAATATTACTCAGGCACAAAAAAGGAACAAAGTATTGATAACCTGCTATAACATAGATGAACCTTGTAAACTTGCTAAGTGAAAGAATCCAGACACAAAAGGTCAAAAATTATATGATCTCATATACAGGAAATATCCATAATAGGCAAATACATAGAAACCAAAAACAGATTAGTGGTTGGCAGGGGCTGAGGGCAGGAGGAACTAGGGAGCAGCTGCTAAGGGTCACTGGGTTTCCATGTGTGATCGTGAAAAAGTTCTGGAATTATTTAATGGTGATAGTTGCAAAAACATTGTGAATATTATTCATGCCAGTGAACTGTACATTTTAGAATCGTTAAAATGGTAAATTTTATGTGTATTTTGCTACAATTGTAAAGATATAAAAACAAAAATTAAGTAAAAATGTAGGTGCTAAAAGTTCTGAGCTCTCAACATTGACCAATGGATGTAGTTTTGAACTTGCCAGGATTCTTTATGATACGCTGCATATGCAAATATTAAGAATCACTCAGGGGCACCTGGGTGGTTCAGTTGGTTAAGCTTCCGACTTTGGCTCAGGTCATGATCTCGCGGTTTGTGAGTTCGAGTCCCACATCGGGCTCTGAGCTGTCAGCACAGCCTGCTTCAGATTCTGTGTCTCCCTCTCTCTTTGTCCCTCCCCTGCTCATACTCTCTCTGTCTCTTTCAAAAACAAATAAACATTAATTTTTTTTAAAGAAGAACCACTCAAAGAAATACTGATAAAAGACTCTAGCTTGGGTAAACTACAATGATGAAATAGCTTCAAATATTATTAATACATAAGGGCTCTTGGGTGGCTCAGTCAGTTAAGTTGTTGGACTCTTGATTTCAGCTCAGGTCATGATCTAATGGTTCACGGGTTTGAACCCCACATCAGGCTCTGTGCTGACAGTGAAGATCCTGCTTGGGATTTTGTTTCCCTCTCTGCCACTTCCCTGCTTGCTCTCTATCTCTCTCTCAAAATAAATAAACTTAAAAAACCTTATTAATACATCAACTAAGTAGTGAACGCTGCATTGTACAGAGTTCAAGCTCTAGTCTGGTAGAGATTTGGTAACTGCTAAAAGTATTGCTAAAAATAATAAGAAACACACTTTGGCAGAAGAGATATTTTATCCATTATGGTTGGTCACATAAAAAGTGGACTGTAAGAATCATACTCAGGATCCAGTTATGTTTTGTTTACCTTAAACAATTACTGTTCCATAGTCTTTTAGAACTAAAGGTAACTTAGAGATAATTTAACCCAACTATTTCAATTTTTAGATGAGAAAACCAAGATAAAGAATGGACAAATAGCCTGCTTAAGATTAGTAAAAGAGGATACGTGACATTTTGATGCTGCTAGCACCTTTTATTGTCAAAAATACTGTCAAATGACAGATAACTTTTTGCCTGTTCCTGATCCCCACCTACTCATTATTCAATCAGGCTTGCAGATAAAGATGCTGATTGAAGACTTCTGTCATACATACATTGCTTGTAAATATATTCCAATAGTTTTACACTTTGATGCCAAAGCACTCATGCCAAAATATTACATTTTTCACTTATAATTAGTAGTAGATTGAATAAGAAATAAGTCTGCCTATTCTCAAATGGCTTTCCCATATTCCAAAAACTGGTGTAAATATATCCTTATAATTAGAGTATGTTGTTTGCCTTTCTGCCTGGTCCCTGTCCCTTGGAACCCCACCACTATGCCCTGTATTTAAATGGCACACAGTTAAAAAGACTAATCTTCTTAGAGCTATCTCATTTGGAAGAATATTCTTGCTTTACATCATTCCTTAATGGAAAAACTTCTCAGCTAGCATCTCAAGGACATCCAACTCTGGTTTTCACTACCTTGAGGCTATTGATAGAAATGTCTAATAACTGATTATGATCTCTTTCATTGCTGTATATTAATAATTGGATGATTCAAAGAACTGTGGATTCTGTCCCTGTAATTACCTAAGGCAGTGAATTATTTCTGAATATAACAGGTCATGGAGTAGGGGTTTTCCTACACTCCCACCTCTGTTCCTCCTGCTGGCACTCTCCTTGGTGCCTGATATCTTGCCTTGAACATAGCTGTCCCACAGGGGAAGGTTTGCACAATATACACTTGAACTCTGGATAAAGAATCTCCTCTGTAAGAATACAGCCTGTGATCATCTCTCTCATCTTAACGTCATCTCCCAATTTCCAGTGAGTATATAGTGCCGCACAGCCTTCTGAGTGTCTTGAAAGATATTCCTATGGGTACAACATTAATAGTAATATGTGACTAATATCCATTTCAACTACTGCCATATTCCTGGTGTTAGGATATCTGAAATCGAAAAAAATTCCTGCTCATCTTTACCTCCTGAGTAAATACTGTATGCCTAATTTGACCTGATGTTTTCACTGTTACCCAGTAGAGGCTAGGCTAAGCATACTTCAGGTATACATTGGTTGACAATTTGGGAATGATTACCAATTACTGCAGGAGACACAGTCAATATTGTCTCGTCTAAATCATTTTCCTTTTAAAGAAAATCTAAACATTCTGTAATAACAGAATAGAAAAATTTGATTATACCAGGTGATTAGTAGATAAATACTTTCTTGGTTTAACTTTAATACCAAATTTATTGTTAAAGACAGAAAACAGATGAAGAAAGACAAAGAAAATACATATGCATATATCAATCAAATTTTCCCAATCTCTTTGACATATTTTGGCATATATACTTCTGGTTTTCATAAAAACAATCAACTGCAGAAACCATATTTCATAAAGTCTTACCTAGAATGGCTTCATAAAAGTAAATGCATACTGAATTCAAGCTTGAAGAAAATGTAGGCCTGACTTACTGTCTTAGGCCATTGCGGCTGCTATAACAAAATACCACCCACTGCGTGGCTTACAGACCACAGAAATTTATTGCTGACAGTTCTGGAAGCTGGGAAGACCAAGATCAAGGCACTAGCATAGTCACCTTCTCAAGAGTACCCTCTTCCTGCTTCATAACTGTCACCTTCATTCTGTTTCCTCGTAGGGTGGAAGGAGCTAGACGTCTCTATGTAGCCACTTTTTAAAGTAATTAATCCCATTCATGATGGCTCCACACTCATGGTTTAGGCATCTCCCAAAGGTCCCAACTACTAATATCATCGCATTGGATATTAGTATTTCAACATATGAATTAGGATTTGGGGGACAGGCACAAGCATTCAGACCATAGCACTTACCAAAATTACATAGTGGAACTAGGACTAAAACCCAGGATTTAACCAACCAACACTCTTTATATGTATTTTTGTATTAAGTTAATTATAATACATAAGAATTACCTTTCCTGATTATTAAAATCTCAAGTGCCAATCTATATAAGTATATTGTGTTAGGTTTGCGTGTGTGTGTGTGTGTGTGTGTGTGTGTGTGTGTGTGTACACAGACATGCACATGTGTTTGATATCTGTAATGAGAGTGAGGGAAGAGAGAGGTGTGTGAGCAGGTATGAATAAAACCACAGTTTCTGCCCTCAAAACTTTTTTTGTCTTAGAAACAGTTAAGAAAACTTATTTTCACTTCTGTATAAGTGGTTTTGATTAATATTTGTTTAAACACTGAAATAGAGAAACTGTCATTATATGAAAAATTCAGTTGCCTTCAGTGCAACTCAGCAGTTCTTTACCCATACCTAATTGACTTCCTACTTAATTTCCTACCACAGTAAATGCAAATTTCCTCTAATCTTCTCAAATGGCCTGATCTACCTCTGCTTTTCTTCTCCCCTGGCAAACAACCCCTGAGTTGACTTTATTCAGAGTAAGGTCACCAGATAAGAGTTCTCCTAACTATCTTTCCCTTTTACCAACATTGTCTCTGAATTATCACCCATGAGTTTCTACAGTTCTCTGGCCTAAGGAGGGATGTCTTTCCTAAATCAAGCTTTTTCTGTTAATAACAGTCCTGTGCTGATTCTTCTACATTTGCCCCTCCCCATCCCTACATGATTTCTCTGCCTTTCTCTGTTCTGTTCTGAGTTGCAAAAGACCAGCCTTTTCAGACTGCGTCACTCAGCCACTCGTGCCCTGTGGGTTTCTGTGGTGCTTGGACAATGGCAAGTAGAAGGAAATCAGAGGGTGAGAGGAAGAAGATTCGAGATTTCCCCACTACTGTCTTTGGCCCATGCCCTTTTCCTGCTTTACTGCAACAGGGGTTGCATATGGACTGTGGCCCAGAGGGTAACCCCTCTTAACTTGAGCTCTCACTTGGACTTGGCTAAAATGTTCATATTCTCCCCTGTCCCGTCAGACCAAGGGGTCATAAGGCATCTGTGCTGTTACAGGTCCCTGGATGCCTCACCAATCCTTGTTTCTTTAATCTTGTTCACTCCCCTGTAGATAGCCCATCTCTTTCAAGTGAACCCTTTTGGACATGCTATCTGTATCCAACCGGCACCCTGACTGACCCAGTCTTCTCTCATCCTCTCTAGGTCCAAGATGCGATTCTCTTCCTCTTTTTACCTTGCTCACAACTTTATATTTTTTACTTTCCTTGATTTGTAACTATGTTCAAATCTTATCAGTCTTGGGACACTTCCTCTCTCATCTTTCTTATTCTCTCAACCCTTTTTTCAAAGAGTTGTCTATAAACATTAAAATGTGGTATTTGCTTCCATAACTGTTTTAATACAGCTACATCTTATTTTTTATTAATATGTAACAGATAAGAAAACATGTGTAATATACATGCCTAACTTAACGAATTGATGGAGGACAAACCCCCAGTCATCCCTGCTCAGATCAAGACATTGGAACATAGCAGGTCCCCAGAAGCCTCCTACACAGGCCTTCCTAATCATACCCACCCCCTCTTCTTCCATTAACTATCCCGAATCTACTTTAGAGTTTTACTACCTAAGTACACATCAGTAAAAAGATATTTATTTTGTCATTTTTGACTTTTATACAATGAAATCATACAGTACTTTTCTTAGCTATGTTGGCTTCTTTCTTTTAATATGTTTTTAATCCACTAATTTTTTATACATCTTTAGTTTATCATTGCTCTTTAGTATTCTATCATATAGATATACCATAATTTGTTTATTTACTTTACCATTGGTAGACACTTGGGTTGTTTGTAGTTTTGAACTATACACCATGACCCTTCAAGTGCATGTATCCTAATAAGCAGAAGGAAGCCTCTCTATGGGGTTTATGGCTAGGTATGACATAGCCTGTGTCATATGTCTGTCTTTCAGATCTCCTAGGTATGGCCAATTGTTTTCTGAAGCGATCTTCATGGTTTATGCTCTGACAAGCAAGTCGTGAAAATCTCTGTCCTTACCAACACTTAGCATTATTGCACTATTGGATTTTGCCTTCTAATCATTGATGAGTTATGTTTTATGGTTGTAGGTTGCATTTATATCCCTGATTGCTAGTGAGATTGAACGTCTTTTGAAGTGTTTTTTTAAAATTTTTGCCCATTTTCCCATTTTTTCTTTTTATTGTTGCATTTTAAGAATTTTTAACATATTCTGAATGAATTTTATTGGTTATTGTATTGTAAATATTTCCTATCTGTAGAATAATTTTTTACTCTTCAAAATCTATTTTTTGATGAACATAAGTTCTTAATATAGTCCACTTACCAATCTTTCTATTTTTGCCTAATTCTTTTGCATGTTGCTTAATAAACCACTCCATATCCCCAAAGTCCTAAAGATTGTATTGAGAGACTACTATATAATATTATAGAATTGTATTTGGTGTTTTTCACATTTAGGTCCATAATTCACCCGGAATTGAGCGTGTGTGTGTGTGTGCGCGCGCGCGCGCGTATTAGGTGAGGTAGGGGTTCATTTAATTTTGTGTTTTACTTATCAATATAAAGTTTTTGCAACAATATTTTTTGAAAAGACTATTTCCCTCAGTGTTTCATAGAACTTCCATTGCTAAAAATCAAATTTTAGTATTTGTAGGCCCATTTCTGAGCTTCTGATCTATTCCATTCCTATGTTTATCTGTCTATTCACTAATACTACCTGCTTTTAATTTTGGTGTCTTTTTTTTCTTATTTTTTTAAAATTTTTAAATTTTTTTTTTACTGTTTATTTATTTCTGAGAGAGAGACAGAGTATAAGTGGGGGAGGGGCAGAGAGAGAGGGAGATACAGAATCCAAAGCAGGCTCCAGGCTTTGAGCTGTCATCACAGAGCCCAAAAGGGGGCTGGAACTCAGGAACCCAGAGATCATGACCCGAGCCAAAATTGGATGCTTACCCGCTTAACCGACTGAGCCACCCAGGTGCCCCTCTTGTTTTTGTTTTGTTTAATGCTTCAAGTTTTTGTTTAAATTCTGGTTAGTTAACATAGAGTATAATATTACTTTCACGAGTAGAATTTAGTGATTCGTCACTTACACATAACACCCAGTGCTCATCAAAACAAGTGCCCTCCTTAATGCCTATCACCCATTTAGCCCATGCTCCCACCCACCTCCCCTCCAGCAACCCTCATAATTATGGTATTTTCATAATTTTTCTTGATATTTGTAGAGCAAACATTATAACCTTGATCTTTTTCTTAAAGATATCTTGGATATTTTTTACCCTTTGTATTTTACACAAATTTAATATTTGCTTTCCCGTTCCTCAATAGAAATAAAGTAACTATTTGGTATTTTGATTATAATTGCAGTAAATCTATATATCAATTTGGAAAAAGTTATACAATTCCAATATTAAATTATCTGAGCTACGAATATAAAAATATGAAACACTTTGTGAATTTGCGCATTAGCCTTGCAAAGGATATACTCATCTCCAGACTGTTCTATTGTGGACTTAATTATGAAACAGGAGTGAGTTAGAATTAGAGATGGTAGGGGCGCCTGGGTGGCTCAGTTGGTTAAGCATCTGACTTTAACGCAGGTCATGATCTCACAGTCCATGGGTTCAAGCCCCACATCAGGCTCTGTGCTGACAACTCAGAGTCTGAAGCCTGCTTCAGATTCCCTGTCTCTCTCTCTCTCTCTCTCTCTCTGCCCCCCCCCCCACTCATGCTCTGTCTCTCTCTCTCAAAAAATAAACATTAAAGTGGTGCCTGGGTGGCTCAGTCGGTTGAGCGTCCGACTTTGGCTGAGGTCATGATCTCATGGTCGGTAAGGTCGAGCCCTGCGTGGGACTCTGTGCTGACAGCTCAGAGCCTAGAGTCTACTTCAGATTCTGTGTCTCCTTCTCTCTCTGCCCCTCCCCCGCTCGGACTCTGCCTCTCTTTCTCTCTCAAAGGTAAATAAAAATTTAATAAAATAATCAGCATTAAAAATAAATAAAAATTGGGGCACCTGGGTGGCTCTGTTGGTTAAGCATCCGACTTGGCTCAGGTCATGATCTCACAGTTCGTCAGTTCAAGCCCCGCGTCGGGCTCTGTGCTGACAGCTCAGAGCCTGGAGCCTGCTTCGGATTCTGTGTCTCCCTCTCTCTCTCTGCCCCTCCCCCACTCGTTTTCTCTCTCTCTCTCTCTCTCTCTCTCTCTCTCTCTCTCTTTCAGAAATAAATAAAATATTAAAAAATTAAAAATAAATAAATAAATAAAAATTAAATAAAAGAATTAGAGATGGCAGTCAAAAAGTGAAACACTTGAATTTGAATCTTCGAAGGTGATTGGTGATGAAAACCTCAGGTGTATAACCAGAGAAGTGGGTTGCTGAAGGACAATGGAAGAAATAATCATTAGAGATGAGAGGTCTGTGTAGTTGAGAGTACATGATCCATACTCCAGGAAGCATTTTTGAGTTGTAATAAGGATGATAGAAGCACCTACCACTAAGTATCATTGTAAAGTTTAAAGGAAATAATCCATATAAAACACTAAAAATAGTGTAAGTACTCACTACATATCAGCTACCATTGTTTTTTCAATTTTATTATATTCCTCTTCTGTAATTAAGGTGGATTTGTTTCTCAGAAAGCTTCCTGAGTTTGTATGTACTCTTCGCCTTTAGGTTTTTTCCTTTGACCCTGAGCTGGATAGCTATTTGAAAAGGGACAAATGAGATACATGTATATGAACTATATATTTTAAAATATGTATTTAGGCAATAAAATTAGGGATAGTTTAGGTGTAGCTTCTGAAGTTATGTGTTAAGCAAGTATACGTTTTATGTATGGTCTACTTCAGTTAACCATAAATAAGTGTTCAAAAAGCATTAAACTAAAAACTGTAAAATATGGCATAGTGAATCATTTAATTTTCAATGTATTGCAAAAATACTTCTTTAGATGTAGTGTTCTAAAATAAGCATAATCTGTGCCAACAGGATACTACTAGTTTACTCTCCAAGTGAGTTAGTTCTTTTCAAAGTTATTTTAAAAAAAGACAAAAATCAAAACTTCCAACTCTTCTGAATACCTCAATAAAAAGACTAATAGTAAACAGCTGATGTGATTTCACTTCACAGTAACTCTGCTCTAAACATTCTGATCCCAGGTAAGATTAATGGATAATTCATGCAGTGCACTTGTTATAATGATGATCTAAGAGACAGACATGCTGATTAAATGTGTACCACCATAGCAGCCTACAGCTGCCTTCTAAGCATCCATTTATAGTGTAAATTTAGTGAAGCTTCAGAAAAGCCCCTAAGAATTACACAGAAAGATGGACATTCTAAGTTACAGCAGTGAAAATAAGAGAAAAATCAGAGGAGGCACGGATATAAAAATATTATCCATAATCTATTGAGAAGAAATACAAGTAGGACGTTAGATGGGGTCCACCAATTTGAAATCCTTTCGACTGTGCAAATAGCAAAATCTTAGAGTCACGTGTCTCAAACTACCTAAGTGAAACCTCCCAGTCATTCCTGCGATCACCGGGGGAAAAATAACCACTGTGAAAATTGTTAAATCTGGAACCAATTTGTGAAAATTAATGCAAAGATATTAGGATTAAATTCTCTAAGAGGATGCAGGCATGATAATTTTGGTAGTAATAATTTACCAGTGTGCATGCATATTAGCCTAAATTTTCTTTCCCGATCACTTTCAGGAGACTACCTCTGAATCAAATAGCAGCCCTGTCTGAGGCATATGCTAGGACCTTTCCCCGGCAATGGCAAGGAAGGGACTCTGTAAATGTCCTTCTCACCCACACGTACGTTAATATCAGATTGCCAGCTACATTACCCTCAATTCACCATCAAGGGCATGTTTGAGCCTTATTTAAATATGTAATTGCTTTCTTTGTTACTTATTTCTTAAAGCCTTCAGATGGGTGAGTAGCATGTGACTAAGCACCTGACCCTTGTCTGAGTTATCCAGACTTTCTCAGTCCCTTCTGACATTGTTTCTAATTTATTCATTCACTCACCAAATCTTTATTAGGCACCACCAATGTGGTAGGCACTCTGCTGGATGTTATATAGGCTGGTGAATGAAACAGACATTCTCCATGATGTTATAGAATTGAAAGTTTGGGGATAATTATTCAGTTCCTGTAGTTTGCCTCCTGTGTTATCCTCTGCAGTAGTATACCTCATAGCATTTATCACTACTTTGCAAACAAAGGTTCAATAAATGTGTGTTCAATTAAGGGAATGAAAATAAGAAATTGAAAGGGTCTTTGGAGCTCAGAAATTAAAGTTGCTGGAAAAAAGTTTAAATTACTTTTCCGTAGCTAGTGTTTACCCCTTCTTTCTTTCTTTTTTCCTTTACTTCTTCTTCTTCTTCTTTTTTTTTCTAATCATTCTCTGAGGCTTGGAAACTGCTGTGACTGCAAGAAAACTCCCAAAGGGATGGTCATCTATTCTGTATTAGGGATGTTAATGCTGCTCTCCATTAGTGTGGAGAACCATGTGCTGACTTTGCTCAGAGAGGGAAAACCAAGCAGAAGTGAGCATGATTAGGAGTTATTAATTTATTATTAGGACAAAATAGTCTCATTATTTTTGCTGCCTGCTGCATGGATCTGATAGCAAGAGTCCAAGACCCTATCATTTATTCTTCCAATAACCCTTCATTTCACTTTGGGTTTGTTCATCTTTTAACATGTATTGATTGCATTTTAAAACAAATTAATTTTGGTTCTGCAGGAAACTTTCATGAATAGAAAAAAAATTGCAGGATAGTGATTTTATCTATGGGGTATATGAAATACTTTGCCTTTGACATAAGCTTATTGACATGGTCCTCTGACTCTAGTACTAGATGTTGCATGCAGGTCTAATAAGTTTTTAAAAGTGAAAAATAATTTAAATGGTTGTCCTCTGTAATTTTCTGTCTGAATATAAACAAACATAAAATTAGCTGACTTCCTCTTATATCTGTTACCTGTTTTGTTTTTTAAAAATCCAGTTTACATCAAATTGAACCAGATGATACAATTACCAAATGAAGATGATGTTAAAAAAAAAAACAAAAACAAAAATAAAACAAACAAACAAAAAAAAACAAAGATGTAGGAAGTTAATGGGAAGCTAAGAAAAATGATGATTCTGTACCCAAAGACTTGTCCCTGTGCTTTGTGGCCTATCCCTACATGAACATTCTACATCCTGGGTGGTAACAGATCAAAGTTAGTCCTGAAATTTGAGTCCAGTTCAGTTAAGCTTGGAAAAAAAGACAGCATTCTCTAGAGAATTTGAGAATATAAGGTAGCTTATTGGCTATGTAAAAAATGTCCAAGGAGTGTCAGGGAAAGAGTAGGAATACAGAGAAGCAGAGAAATACAACAAATTAATTTGTGGATGAGAATCTGTGAAAGATTGAGAAATGAAGCAGCTTAGGTTTTTGCAGAACTAAAAATAACTGGGGTGTGAGGCACAAGAGGAGTATTGAGCTTCAACTTTCTAAGTAGAAGTCTGACACATATTAGATCCTCTATAAATATTCATGAATGAATGAATGAATAATGTCAATTCAATTGTAATGTCAACCCAGACAGCGGCAGACCACAACGTTTGACTGGTGGCCCAAATACAATGTAAGATGATGTAAAATGCTAAAGATAGTGTCTGACACGAAAAAAGTCTATGTAGGTGTTGTCTATTGGTATTATATCTACTTTTATTATCATTATTAGTAGTACTAGTATTCTTTCCTTGGTTTGGAAAAAAATAACATTCTCTGATGGAAAATATGGTCTCTCTGAAACAAGTTAGGCTCCATCTTGATGACTGGCTTACAGAAGGAAAACTGGATTACTTTGGAAGTATTAGCTAATTCTCAGGGCCCTTTATTACACAGTAAAAGCACCCTAAATTTCAACACTTAGAAAAACTGCACTTGATTTCTCCACCTATACAATTACCCCTATGAGATATTGGAAAGAGGTATTTTCTAAATGTGTTAATTCCTTCCAATGCCACTTTGAGATCATTTTGAGAAACATAATATATATTATCAATTCAAGTAATATAATACCATCTTATATTTACATATACAAATTAACAATTCACGAAAGCTCTCAAATATCTATATATAACTAAGGTCTTAATTGTCCCTGTTTTAGGGATGTGCAGACTAAGGCTCAGAGAGGTTTCCTGGTTCAAATGACAAGAGTAATAAATCTGGGTGCTGATACTAAACTCAAGATCCTATGCCACCTAGTCTTTTATTCTGAGTGAGCAGGTGTTTAAGAAAACTTCTCTAGAGAATTTAGTCTCATTTGAGAAATAGTTTTTTTTTTCCTTTTTCTTCTCTAATTCAGCAAGATGAAGGGAAAAAAAGCACAAAAGAATACAACGCATTTGATATAAATTAATTCTTTGCAAAATGACTGTCTTAGTCCATTTAGGTTGCTATAACAAAAATACCACAGACTGAATGGCCTATAACAACAGAAATTTATTTCTTGCCCTTCTGGAAAAGTCCAAGAAGATCAGGGTACCAGCAGATTTGGTATCTGTTGATATCATTTCCTGGTTCATAGATGACCATCTTCTCACTATGTCCTCAAGTAGTGGAAGGGGCTAGGGAGCTCTCTGGCATCTCTTTTATAAGAGCATTAAATAATGCTCTGACCTCACAAACACTTTTCAATCAGACTGTTTGCTTTCTTATTGTTGAGTTTTAAGTTGTATATTTTGGATAACAGTCTTTTATCAGATGTGTCTTTTACAAATATTTTCTTCCAGAGTGTGTCTGGTATTTTAATTCTCTTGATGCTGTGTTTCACAGGAAAGTGTTTACTTTTAATGAAGTCCTGCTTATCAATTATTTCTTTCATGTTGTGTCATTGGTATTGTATCTTAAAAGGTACCGCCATACCCTAAGTCATCTAGATTTTCTCCTATGTTATCTTTGGGAGTTTTAGATTTTGTATCTTTTACATTTAGGTCTGTGATACAGTTTGACTTAAATTTTGTGAAGGATGTAATATTTGTGTCTAGATTCATTTTTTGCAGGTGGATATTCAGTTGTTCCACCATTTGTTGAGAAACTACCTTTGTTGAGAAACTACCTTTGTTGAGAAACTACCTTTGTTCCAATGTATTGCCTTTGCTCCTTTGTCAAAGATCAGTTGACTAAATTTATGGGTGTCTACTTCTGGGATCTCTGTTCTGTTCCATTTACACGTTGTCTATTCTTTTGCCAATACCATACTGTCTTGATTAGTATAGTTTTATAGTAAGTCTTCCAACTTTCTAATTTAATATCGTTTGGCTGTTCTGGGTCTTTCACCTCTCCATTTAAACTTTAGAATTAGTTTGTCAATATTCATAAAATAATTTGATGGGTTTTGATTGGGGTTTTATTGAATCTATAGATCAAGTTGGAAAGAAGTGACATCTTGACAATGTTGAGTCTTCCTAGCAATATACATGGACTATCTCTCCATTTGTTTAATTTTTCTTTGACTTTATATATCAATTTTGTAGTATTCCTCACATAGATCTTGTATGTATTTTGTTAGATTTATACCTAAGTTTTTCATTTTTGAGCGTGCTAATGTAAATGGTATTGTGTTTTTAATTTCAAAATGTCACTTGTTCATTGTTGGTATGTGAGAAAGCAATTAATTGACTTTTGTGTATTAACCTTGTATCCTGCAACTTTGCTGTAATTGCTTTTTAGTTCCAGGAGTGTGTTTTTTGTTTGTTTGTTTGTTTGTTTGTTTTGTTTTTGTAGATTTTTTTGAATTTTCTACATAGACAATAATGTCACCTGCAAACAAAGATAGTTTTTATGTCTTCCTTCCAATCTGTATGCCTTTTATTTTATTTCCTTGCCTTATTTCATTAGCAGGATTCTAATACAATCTTGAAAAAGAGTGGTAAGAGGGAACATCCTTGTCTTATATCTGATCTTAGTGGGAAAGCTTTCAGTTCTTCACCACTAAGTATAATGTTAGGTGTAAGCATTTTGTAGATTGTCTTTACAAAGTTGAAAAAGTTACCCTTTGCCAGCTTAGAGCTTTTGAGCACTTACTATGTGTCAGTCACTGAGTTTGGCACTTTATGTGTACTTTTTAACTTCATCCTTATGAATTTGGTAATATTATCTATTTTTTATAGTTATTTAGATATATTCAAACACTTTCCAAAGTGTTTGAGCTGGCAAATTAATCTAGTAAGCCGTCAAACAGTACCTTCTCTGCATCACAGTAGTTACTGTGTCTGTTCTGACCTTATAGTTCTTTATTTTCCACTTTTTCCTTGTCCTCCTACTAAAATGCTAAAAAAAAAAATAATGGGGGCAGAAACTTCTCTGTTTTGCTCACTATTTAATCCTTGGTGTCCAAAATTGTGTTTGGCCCATACATAATTACTGAATGAATAAATGAATTAGCAAATGCTAATACAATTCAGATATTTAATTCTTGTACCTAAGTTCTTAATTATCATATACCACCTGTATATGAACCATCAAAGAGTTTCACTTAATATCTTCACCCTCTCGTGTCCTTTTTCAGGTTCCTAGAGCTAAAGATATGGAAGAAGGTAGATGGATCCCTATTATGGAGCCACAATTCTGGGTTTGACAATATAGCATTATACCTAACTATTGGTATCATTGATCAAACCAGAGTATAAGAGTCAAAACACAGAATGAAAACCTGAAATTAAAAAAAATCCCTTTATATATTTGCAAACTAGTTTAATTTAAACCAAAGAACAAAGAGACTTTTGCTATTACTCTAAACTTGTTGGCTGCTGTATATCATTATTACTCTCGAGATCTTCCTATTACTTCAAAATTGTGAGCTATATGAAGTTAAAATTAGTAAGGGGATTTGAGTGTCTGTATTTCCCAGCCGGATTTCTTTTAACCTAATAATTTGCATGTACACACTCAGGGTTTTGATTTTGCAATTTTAATGCCAGTTACAAAATGGTCAGGTTACAGCACTAAGTTAATAAGTAGAGACCACAGCAGTGTTACAACAACAGGGCCTTGGTGGCATTCCAAAGAAATCAAAGGCAAAAGTAATAATATTTCATTAGGTTCAAACCATGTGACTGTTTAGAATGAGTTCATTTTATAGTCCTTGTCTAAGCTCAGTCCAAGTATTTCCCCATTTGTGTGTTCCTGGATCGCACCTTACAATCACAATTCCATGTGTATTCCATGCAGTCACTGTTATATAGCTGCCTTCCAGTGAATACTGTATAGATAAGTTTGTTTAGAGCCAGTTCTATAGCAAAGAGCTTCAAGAAACCATATTCAAGCAAAGTAATACAGGCCCTGAGACACAGACATGGGAGGGGGAAAAAAGCATTAATGAAACTGGAAAGTATGACTCATATTATTTATGTGCTTCCCATACAGTTATCCGTGGAAACATCTTGACAAACTTTAAGTCTCACAGTGTAATTCAAATGTATCTTATTTTTAAAAACTCACTATTTACACAGAGCCAGCCGAAGAAGATGTTTTCTTTGCTTTCCACCATAGTAAATAACAATTACTGAGGACTTATTGGCAAATAAGTGAATAACAATATTATTAGCAATATATTAGCAATAATATTAGCAATATTATTTCTAATTCTTTTGACAAACATGCAAGCCGCAATAATTTTGCCCATTCTTGGGAGGAAGCAAAGGGATTTTCCTAGAGTCATATTACCGTCTAGTAATTTTTTGATGAAGTCTTTTGAGTTTCCTACAACTGAGTATCATGTATGTGCAAATAGTGAAAGTTTGACTTCTTCCTTACCAATTAGTATGCCTTTTATTTCTTTTCTTCTCTCTCTCTCTTTTTTTGTCTAATTTGTCTGATTCTAAGCCATATATTCTATTTAACATTCATTTAAAATATGTAGTGAATATTTTATGATTAGGAGAGTGTGTGTGTGTGAATATTTATTTGTTTGCTTGTTTTATTTATTTATTTTTATATAAGGTCTTCTTTTAGGTTACCTGAAAAATCTGCTAACAAATGTCTTTTAATGATGATGAGTATCATGTCTATCATTTGGGATTCTTTTCTGAAAATAAACATGCGTTCTCTTTTTATCTTTGTTAAACTATATATTTTAGTATACATTTTTCTTTTAGCAGTCAAGTTACAAAAGAATGAAGAAACCAGGGATCATCTTTCATGAAGAAGTAAATACAACTATATCCCATAGACTGGGGAGGGGAGTGTGGATTATTCTGTTGCCAGCACAGCCAATTGTTATATTCATTCAGTGTATTTGGTGCCTACTGTGAACTGGACACTATGCCAGGAAAGAATGTTGATAATCTAACATAAACTGTCTCATCAAAAGACCCATATAATCTTATGAAAGTAAAATTTCACACTTTTGGGTAAAATTGGAGAAATATCATTCATTCAATGTTTAAATAAACACTTATTATTTTGCAAAGCAGTGTAGTAGAATTTTCATAGTCTTTGGAGTTAAACAGACCTAAGATCCAATCACCTGACTCTTTTATGAGGAAAAATTGTTTAACTTAGCCAAGGCCCCAACAATGTCATCTATAAAACAGGAATTATAGAATTTAACTGTTGTGATCATTACACAAGATAGTGTATGTTAAAAAAAATCTGGCATGGGGGCACTTGGGTGGCTCAGTCAGTTAAGAGTCTTTGGCTCAGGCCACGATCTCACAGTTCGTGGATTTGATCCATGTTGGGCTCTGTGCTGACAGCTCAGAGCCTAGAGCCTGCTTTGGGTTCTCTCTCTGCCCCTCCCCAACTCTCACTCTGTCTCTCTCTGTCTCTCAAAAATAAATAAATGTTAAATTTTTTTAATCTGGCACATAGTCAATGCTGTAATTATTGTAATTGAGGTGGAACATGGGTGAATTCTAGTTAAATTTTCTCATTTTTTTTACAAAGAAAGGTGAGATCCAAAGATAGGTGGTATCTCTAAGTTACAAAGCAAGGCAGAAATAGCATGTTCTAGTGCCCATGACTCCCACTCAATTCTCAGTATTTTGAATTTCAAAAAATCATATGGAACCTCAGCAATTAGACAAAAAAGAGAGAGAAAGAGAGAGAGAAGAAAAGAAAAGAAATAAAAGGCATACTAATTGGTAAGGAAGAAGTCAAACTTTCACTATTTGCAGATACATGATACTCAATTGTAGGAAACTCAAAAGACTTCATCAAAAAATCACTAGACTAATATATGAATTCAGTAAAGTCACAGGATATAAAATCAACATACAGAAATCTGACACATTTCTATACACCAATGATAATAAAGCAGAAAAAGAAATCAAGGAATCGATCCCATTTAGAATTATACCAAAAAACATAAAATATCTAGAAATAAACCTAACCAAACAGGTAAAAAATCTATACTCTAAAACTATAGAACACTTTTGAAAGAAACTGAAGAGGACATAAAGAAGTGGAAAAACATTCCATGCTCCTGGATTGAAAGAACAAACATTGTTAAAATGTCTATACTACCCAAAGCAAGCTACACATTTAATGCAATCCCTATCAAAACACCACCAGCATTCTTCACAGAGCTAGAACAAACAAGCCTAAAATTTGTATGAAACAGAAAAGACCCCGAATAGCCAAAGTAATCCTGAAAAAGGAAACCAAAACTGAAGGCATCATGATGCCAGACTTCAAGCTATATTACAAAGCTGTAGTCATCAAGACAGTGGTATTGGCACAAAAACAGACACATAGGTCAGTGGAACAGAATAGAAAACCCAGAAATGGACCCACAACTTTATGGTCAACTGATCTTCGACAAAGCAGGAAAGAATATCCCCAATGGAAAAAAGACAGTCTCTTCACCAAACGGTGTTGGGAAAAGTGGACAGCAACATGCAGAAAAATGAAACTGGACCACTTTCTTACACTATACACACAAATAAATTCAAGGTGGATGAAAGACCTAAATGTGAGACAGGAAACCCTCAAAATCCTAGAGGAGAACTCAGGCAGCAACCTCTTTTACCTTTGCTGTAGCAACTTCTTACTAGACATGTCTCTGGAGGCAAGGGAAACAAAAGCAAAAATGAACCATTGAGACTTCATCAAGGTAAAAACTTGTGCACAGAGAAGGAAACAATCAACAAAACCAAAAGGCAACATATGGAATGGGAGAAGATATTTCCAAATGATATATCTGATAAAGACTAGTATCCAAAATCTATAAAGAACTCATAAAATTCAACCCCTAACAATCCAGTGAAGAAATGGGCAAAAGATATGAATAGACATTTTTCCAAAGAAGACATCCAGATGGCTAACCGTCACATGAAAAGATACTCAACATCACTCATCATCAGGAAGTACAAATCAAAACATAAGATACCACCTCACATCTGTCAGAATGGCTAAAATTAACACTACAAGAAACAACAGATGTTGATGAGGATAAGGAGAAATGGGGAACTCTCTTGTACTGTTGGTGGGAATGCAAACTGGTGCCGCCACTCTGGAAAACAGTATGCAGTTTCCTCAAACAGTTAAAAATAGAACTACCCTACAAACCAGCAATTGCACAACTAGGTATTTACTAAAAAATGCAAAAATACAGATACAAAGAGGTGCACACACCCCAGTGTGTATAGCAGCATTATCAACAATAGCCAAAGTATGGAAAAAGCCCAAATGTCCATCAATTGATGAATGGGTAAACATGATGTGGTATATATAGTGAAATGTTGCTCAGCCATCAAAAAGAACAAACTCTTTCCATTTGCAGTGATGTGGATGGAGCTACCGTGTATTATGCTAAGCAAAATAAGTCATAGAAAGACAAATACCATGATTTCACTCATATGTGGAATTTAAGAAACAAAACAGATGAACATATGGAAAGAAGTGAAAAAAAGAGAAGGAGGGAAATAAATCATAAGAGACTCTTAAGGATAGAGGAAAAACTAAGGGTTGATGGAAGGAGGTGGATGGGGGATGGGCTATATGGGTGACCTGTATTAAGGAGGTCACTTGTTGTGGTGAGCACTGGCTGTTATATGTAAGTGATAAATCACTGAATTCTACTCCTGAAATCAATATTGCATTGTGCACTAAGTAACTAGAATTTAAATAAAAATTTGAAAAGAAAAAAAATAAAGCAGTAAGGATATTCAAAAAATAAAAATATAATAAATAAAAAAATCTTGGGCACCTGGGTGACTCAGTGGCTTAAGAGTCTGACTCTTAATTTCAGCTTAGGGTATGATCTCACATTTTGTGAGTTTGAGCCCCATATCAGGCTACACGCTGGGAGTGTGGAACCTGCTTAGGATTCTCTCTCCCTCTCTCTCTGCTTTTTCCCTGCTTATACTTGTACTCTCTCTCAAAAATAAATAAATAAACAAAAAATATTTAAACTAATTAAATAATTAAAAAATCTTATGGAGATAGTATACTTTTAACTAGGACCAGTTTCTGGTTTCTTCCTCCCTCCCTTCCTGTCATCTCCACCTCCCCCCACCCACAATAGCATTACTCAGCAAATTGAACATTAGATCAGAAAATATCAAGCGAATATGAGTGATAGAGTGACTTTTGAATTAGCAAGCTAATGAATGACTCACAGAGCAGTAGCTGGAATTAGCTTGCCTATAAAGTTGGTAACTCCTGCTGTTCTATCTGCCTTCTTGATCTCATATTAACAAGAACAGGCTGGATCAGAGCACCATTAACCACAGAGGTAATTCACAAACTACACATTATCACTTAGATCTTTCTTCTGGTTTGCAATCCAGGAATGGCAGTCAGCTGATGTTAAAAGACCTGATCATTTGGAAATGTCTGCATAACCTTGATCTCTCCTATCTCAGGGAGATATTATCACTCTTTTGTCCCTGAATGCACACTCAATTTCTAAGACAGTTTGACTCCGGTGGATCTGGGGAGGTCATGGCATTGGGGGAGTCATTCTTTTAGAACTAAACCTTCTTATCCCAGACTCCTTGCTTCCATCATTAGGAAGCAGAAATCCTGACACTTCCACAGTGGAGTATATTAGGTGCTGCCTTTTCTGTAGATGGTCTTAAATCCACCTTTTCCTTTTTGGATTTCCTTTTGATCATCCTGATCCATATCTTATTTATTGTAATTATTCATATCAGAGATTCAAGCCAGGCTCATCATGCCATGATACATTTTGTTGCAACATGATGTGATGAAAAGTGATGTTCCAAAATTCTGAATCAATATACTGCATCCAGACTTGATTGTTAAAGTTGAATTAGATACTAAGGCTAATTTTTCATCTGAAATGCTAATATAAATAGAAGTTCCAATGAATATTAATGTTGCCAGATCAGAAAATTGTTTCTGGATATAATATTCCCTTTTGGTATTTATTTATTTATTATGGATATATATCAAGACATAACTAAGATCCATATTTCAGGCATGCCCTAGTCCTTTATTCAGTTTTTTAAAAGAATATGATAAGGGAACATTAATATAGGCTGCTTCATGGTGTTTGTAGTTATTTTGGACAATGAGGTTAATTTTTTAATACACTTGTTAGAAATTTTGGAAAAATACACCCCAATGTTTTAAAGAAAAAATTGGAGAGGAAGAGTATTTTAAGAAGCTTACATTATATTTAGATGAATGGCCTACCATGATCACAAAGCAAAGAGAATTCACTTTAACACTTATCCTAATACTCATATATCAAGTGATTTGGCACCCCACATAAAAACCATAGGCCACCCATCTGCAAAATACATTTCTCCATTTTATCTGGAAGCTCTGTCCCATTATGTCTGATACAGAACTATAAAACTATTTCTTATGGAAACTCTTTAGCCTGAGCTCAATAACACATATAATGTGTGAGAAAGTCACGAGAGAGTAATCCACACTGTATTATCAGAAGGATAAAAAAAATGTTTTATCTATTGACATAATAGAATGCTGTAATGGAAGTAGCATAGTAAATGGAAAAGAGCCTGGATTTTAAAACTCAACTCTGCCGCTAAGAATTTTGTGACTTGGGAAAAAGTACTGAACTCTTCTCAATATCATTTTCCTTACCTTTAAAAATGGAAAAATGAGGGGCGCCTGGGTGGCGCAGTCGGTTAAGCGTCCGACTTCAGCCAGGTCACGATCTCGCGGTCCGTGAGTTCGAGCCCCGCGTCAGGCTCTGGACTGATGGCTCGGAGCCTGGAGCCTGTTTCCGATTCTGTGTCTCCCTCTCTCTCTGCCCCTCCCCCGTTCATGCTCTGTCTCTCTCTGTCCCAAAAATAAATAAAAAACGTTGAAAAAAAAATTTAAAAAAAAAATAAAAATGGAAAAATGAACAATCACTGTTGTCTGCAACTATCTTATACTATATGCTTTTAGGGTTTACCATTAAGGAAAGAAATAAAGTCAATTTCTTAGGACTTGGAGCAGCTAAACTGAGGACTTCAGCAGCCATCCTTTGAATTTGAAATGTAGGAGTCCCACATCCGCCTCTAAATTCATCTCTATGTACAAGCATGATTATAGGGGTCTAGGCAATGCAGCAGAGATCCATGTCCTTACCATGTCACCGGGTTTCATTATTGCCTTTTTCCCCCATTTTCCCCCCTCTTATTAGTAGTCTCTCCATTCAAGGATTATTTTATAGAAGGAGGACATTTAAGATAGTTTGTCTCACTGAACAGAGATTTCAGTGGCTACACATGACAACGACTTTATAGAATTAGTTCAGGAAAGTCACTAAACAAACAAACAAAAACAGCAGCAAAAAAAAAAAAAAAAAAAAAATGCACAGAAAGCCCTGGGGTGATATCTGATTACCAGAGCTGCCAAATCATTTTATTTAAAATGTCCAATTTTCAACAACAACAAAGGAAGACACAAAGTATGGCCTGTACATAGCACAAAAAGCAGTCAAAGAAACAGACATCGGACTTAACTAGAATTACATCTCCCCAAATGTAGAATATCAATAAAGACATAGAGTTTTGTTTTTAAAAGAACCAAATAGAAATTCTAAACAACTGAAATGAAACATTCACTACAGGCATTCAAAATCAGCTTTGAACTGGCAGAAGAAAGGATCAGTAAATTTGAAGATGGATCAATTGCAATCGTCCAATCTGGGGAACCAAAAGATTAAAAAATGAAGAAAATTAACAGGACCTCAGAGACCTATGGGACAACATTAGTTGTATCAACAAACACAGAATGGGAGTCTTTGAAGAAGGAAAAGGGAATGGCAAAAATAATATATAAAAGAGTAAGGTCCAAAAACTTCTTTTTTAAATATATTTTTTAATGTTTATTTATTTTTGAGACAGAGACAGAGTGGGAACAGGGGAGGGGCAGAGAGAGACACAGAATCCGAAGCAGGCTCCAGGCTCTGAGCTGTCACCCCAGAGCCTGACGCGGGGCTCGAACTCATGAACCACAAGATCATGACCTGAGCCGAAGTCAGATGCTTAACTGACTGAGCCACCCAGGAGCTCCTAAAAGCTTTTTAAATCTGATGAAAAGTATTAATCTTCAAATCCAAGAAGCTCAACAAACTTCAGTAGCATAATTAGAAACATCATAATCAAACTGTTGAGAGTCTAATCCAAAGAGACTCTTGAAAGCACCAAGACTAAAGCTAATCATTATGTACAATGGAGCCTCCATGACCACTGACTTCACAACAGAAACCATACAGAACGTAAGGCAGCAGGATGACATATTCTAAGTACTGAAAGAAAAAAGGCTGTAAAACAAGGTAGCAAAACTATCTTTCAAAAATGAAGGAGATGTTGGGGCGCCTGGGTGGCTCAGTCGGTTAAGCGCCCGACTTCAGCTCAGGTCACGATCTCGCGGTCCGTGAGTTCGAGCCCCGCATTGGGCTCTGGGCTGATGGCTCAGAGCCTGGAGCCTGCTTCCGATTCTGTGTCTCCCTCTCTCTCTGCCCCTCCCCCGTTCATGCTCTGTCTCTCTCTGTCTCAAAAATAAATAAACGTTAAAAAAAAAATTTAAAAAAAAAATGAAGGAGATGTTAAGATATTCTCAGGACAAAAACTGAGAGCATTCAGCCCTAGCATACCAAGGGGAGTCCTTCAGATTAAAATGAGAGACAGTACTGCGACTCCACACAATGGCACAATTATAACCATAATTTAAAAAAAAATGATATACTTGATGACAGAATGGAGGGCAGAGGGACAATAATGGAGGTATACAGGAACAAACTTTGCATACACTATTGAAATCAAGTTGGTATTCATGTGAACTACATGGTTTTAAAATGTTAATAGGAACCTCTAGGTAAACTATTGTGATAATAACTCATAAAACATAGCAAAATAAACAAGACGTCTGCTCCTAGGGAGATGAAGTAAACACACTTTCTCCTACTGCTTTCAGTAAATTACCAAGAACTTAAACCAAGAACTCTGGACATTATATATAAACCAACATAAGACTCTGAAAAGTGGAAAGAAGGGGGCTGAGTTAGGGATCTTGGCACCCAAGGAGCAATATGGTAGGTAGAGATTCCCTGGATTTTCTTTTAGCCTCGTGTATTGCAGACTTGGAGTTTAACAAGCCAACAGCTTTGAAATGCCAGTGGGTGCAGATTACAAAAGACAACAACAGCAATAACAAAAGCCTGTTCTCCCTAGCTAGAAGAAAGGGCAGCCTAGAAAGACAGAAAACTTACAGACAATAACTGCTTTACTCCAGCCAAACAGAAAAAAACTACAGAAAAATCTATGGCCACATTCCCACCCACATCAGGAAAAGCTGAATAATTGCACTTAGACTTACACCCTTGTGAGACTATAACAAGGTACCCACCCTACCATCCCAGCTGGGAGTGTATCAGAAAAGTCCAAGGTAAAAGTCAGGACTTCCATTCCCACTAGATGGCAACGAAGTCCATTGTCAGTGAACACATGAAAACATAGGGAGGTTGAACTTTCACAACCACTCAGCATGAACAAAGGCTCCTTCCCACTCCCTACTGGAGTAGTGTCAGAAGAGGCCTACTGGGGAGTCATGACTTTCACATCAACAGGTGGTAACAAGGCCACCTCCACCATAGCGTCAGTGGTGATCACATGGGGGAGATCCAGCAATAGTGATGACATTCTCTTTGAGTGTCAATGGAAGCTTAGTAGAGAACCTGAACTCCTGTCCCCAGCTGGCAATAATGAAGCAGGCCTCCTGTTTCCCAGAAGGATTTGTGTCATAGAAAGGCAGCTAAAACAGAAGATTTAAATAAGATCCAGAGTCTCATAACATATTATGAAAATGTCCTCATTTATTTTAAAAGTGCTCATGATCAAGAACCAGGAAGATCTCAAACTGAATGAAAAAAGACAACAGATGCCAAAACTAAGAAAGAAAAGAGATGTTAGAATCATCTGACAAGGATTTTAAAGCAGCCATGCTATAAATACTTCAGTAAACAATTACAAACATGCTTTAAACAAATGAAAAATTAGAAAGTCTCAAGAAAAGAGAGGCACCTGGGTGGCTCAGTTGGTTAAGCATCCAACTTCAGCTCAGGTCATGAATTCATGGTTCGTGGGTTCTAGCCCCATGTCGGGCTCAGTGCTGACAGCTCAGAACCTGCAGCCTGCTTCACATTCTGTATCTTCCTCTCTCTTTGTTCCTCCCCTGCTTGCTCTCTCTGTTTCAAATAAAGATTAAAAAACACCTTTTTTAATTAAAAATCAAAATAAAGTCTCAAGAAAAGAATAGAAAGTCTCAGGGCACCTTGGTGCCTAGGTCGGCTGAGCATCCTAATCTTGATTTCAGCTCAGGTCATGATCCCAGGGTCAGCACATTGAGCCCCACATTGTGCTCCATGCTGATCATGGAGCCTGCTTGGGATTCTCTCTCTCCCTCTCTCTCTGCCCCTCCCTCACTTGCATCTCTCTCTCTCTCTCTCTCTCTCTCTCTCTCTCTGTCTCTCTCTCCCTCCCTCCCTGCCCTTCTCCCCACTCCTGCCTTCACTCTCTAAAATAAAATAAAATCAATTTAAAAAAAAGAAAGTCTCAGAAAAGGAAAATAAGATATAAAGAAAGAACCAAATGAGTATTTTATGAAAGAAAAGTACAATAACCATAATTTTAAAAAAATGATATACTTGTTGGCAGAATGGAGGGCAGAGGAAAAAATCAGGAACTAGAGAGGGAACAACAGAAATTACCCCAGTCTGAAAAAGAGGGGGGGGGGGAAAGACATAAAAAATACTTAACAGAGCTTCAGGGACATGTAGTACTATACCAAAAGGTCTTTATTCATATCCCTGGAGTCCTGGAGTTCTGGAAGTAGAGGATAAGGAAGGCAGAGTTGAAAAAGTACTCAGAGGTAATGGCTGGAAATTTCCCAAATTTGACCCCCCAAAAATCATAAACAGATAGCCTCAAGATGCTGAGCAACCCCAAACAGGATAAACTTAAACAACTACATGCTAAGACACAGCTTATTAACCTAAAAATATAAAGATAAATAAATTTTAAAGCAGCCAGTGAAAAATGACACCTTACTTACAGAGAATAAATAATTAGGATGACAGCAGAACTCTTATCAGAAATCATGAAGGCCAGAAGTTTTGAGAGAAAAGAACTATCAACCCAGAATCCCATGCCCTTGAAAACGTCCTTCAGAAATGAAGAGGAAATCAAGGGGCACTTGGGTGGCTCAGTCAGTTAAGTGTCCAATTTTAGCTCGGTCATATTCTCACGGTCTGTGGGTTCAAGCCCCTCATGGGGCACTGTGCTGACAGCTCAGAGCCTGGAGCCTGCTTCAGATTCTGTGTTAAATTTAGATTTTATCATAATTAATTTTTTTTGTGTGCTTCAAAGGACATCACAAAGAAAATGAAAAGACATGCAGTTTATCTAATTTATAAACCAGTATTAGAATTTTGAACATTGGAGTACTTAGGTGGCTCAGTCATTTGAGCATCCAACTTCGGCTTAGGTCAGAATCTCCCAGTTTGTGAGTTCAAGCCCCTCATGGGACTCTGTGCTGACAGTTCAGAGCCTGAAGCCTGCTTTGGATTCTGTGTCCCCCCCTCTCTCTGCCCCTCCTCCACACATGCTCTCTCTTTCACTCTCTCTCTCAAAAATAAATAAACATTAAAAGAATTAAAAAAAGAATTCTGAAAGTTTAGTGTAACTAATGGTTTTATGAGAAAACTATTATTTTAAAAATTAAATGTATGTTTTTAATTCCCATACTGATTACATCAAAAGAATGCAGACATTAATTCATTGACTTTTAACAACACAAAGTATTAAGAATGTCTGGTTTGTCCAAAGATTCAACTTAATATCATAAACTTAGATGTTTACATAAAAATGTATCTGATCTCTCAAAGAATAAAAATAAAAATAAAAATGTTATTTGGCAAATACTGCAGTTATTTGAATTTGTTAATAATATTTCTGGCTATGAAGTTTTGATTTGTAAATATTTTAATCAACTTTTGTGTAGCCAAAATACATTTCATTTGAGCTTTCTAAATGCCGTGCAATTTCATTTCTAACTTCTTATTTTGACTCCTGGGTTATTATTGTCAGTACTTACATTTATTTTCTAGATGTTAAAATTGTTTTTGTTTGTTCTCTTTCTCTTTTAGTTATTAATTTCTAGTTACATACAATTGTGATCTGGGACTGTTTTTGTCATGATTAAAATATTTACTTTTCACTTCAAAAAGAAAACAAAGAAGATGAAAAGATAGTACAGAGAATGGAAGAACATGTTTTCAACACATCTGAAAGGGTCTTATATCTAGAATATATGAAGAACACTACAATAACAAACAACCCAATTAAAATGGGCAAAGGATTTGAATAGATATTTCTCCCCAGAAGATACACAGATGCCCGATATACACATTAAAAGATGCTCAATATCATTACTGTTAAGGAAATGCAGATTGCAACTACAGTGAGATTTCACTTCATACTCACTAGGATTACTGTAATAATAAAAAAAAAGACACACAATTTCAAGTGTTGGCATGGATGTAGAGAAGTTGGAACCCTCATACATTACTGGTGGAGATTTACAATGATGCAGCCACTGTGGGAAACAATTTGACTTAACGTATTAAACATAGAATTACCTTGTAACCTAGTAATTCCACTCATAAGTACACACTCAGAACTGAATACACAGGTTCACACAGAAGTGTGTGCACAGATGTTCTGAGCAGCATTATTCATAATAGTTGAAAGGTGTCATCAACCCCAGTTGTCCTTGACCTGACTAGAAATACAAAAAGCAGCATATCCATACCATGTAATACTATCCAGTTATAAAAAGCAATAAGGTACTGAGACATGCCGCGACATGGATGAATCTTAAAAAAGTATCCTACTTAAAGTAATTCGGACACGAGTATCCACACCCACAGAAAGTAGTTTATTGGTTCCCAGGGACAAGGATAGGAGGATTGACTGCTAATGGGTATCTTTTCAAAGTAATGAAATGGTTAATAGTTGCTATTTTTTTAATGTTTCATTTGAGGTGATGAAAATGTCCCCAAATTAAATAGTAGTGATGATAATGCAACCAAAAAACCCCACTGCATTTCACTCTTCAACTAAAAGAATTAATTTTATAGTACATAAGTTATGTATAGTGTATCTCAATAAAGCTGCTATTTTTTTTTAAATCATGGGCACAAATAATGATATCCTGCCAGTCATGACCTTTTATGAAACCACTATGCATGCTCTCGGTATTGGTCACTCAGGAAATACAGTGGATAAGAAACATGAACAGAAATCGATTGAGCTTTTAATAAAACAGCCACTTCTTTTAAGATGAGATTTTAATAAGCTAGAAGTTCCATCTTTGCTTCCCATTAGGACAGTAGTCTTAATTTTGTTATTTGGCCTGCCATGCCAATAGAAGTTGACAGCAGCAATATTCTCAATAAACCTATTAACTGATTCTGCTGGATTTTAGTTAAATGTATTCCTGCGTATAGCTAGTTTCATTTTCCTACTTCGTAAGTAATTATTAATCTCAGGCAGTAATTCTAACAGATATAATTCCTATCTCCATCAATCTGCTTCTTTATCATCCTGTTTATTGACACCTCACAAGAATACCATTGCTTCTTAAGTCGTGCTAAAACCGAACTTTTACTCATAGTTTGTTTTATCAGAAGCTTAGCTGTAGTTTATTTAGGGGGAAATGCAAGATATAAGTCCTACACACTCTATTATTATAAAGCTACTCGGTTTCTATTTTATTTCTACATTAAAATTTAAGTGCTTTAAATCTTAGGAGAAAGGAAAACTATTTCAAACTATATGTGAGGTAAGACTGAGAAACCCAGCTTAAGTAAAACATAATTGTATTTTTCTCCCACCTATAAGAAGCCCCTGACTGGTATAGTGGCCCCATGTTGTACACTTCTAGTTTTTGTTATTCCATCCCTGAAATGGCCCTCATCTTCTCGGTCCAAGAGGGATGCGTGAACTTCAGGCATCGTACAGTATTTCCCTCCCTCCCTATTCCAAGTAGCAGGATAAATAAAAGGGCAAGGGAGATCTATACAACCTCAAGGGAGAGTGAAGTTTACAGCATCCCCCCTCCTCCAGGAAACAGACCAAATCGGAATTCTTATCACTAACAGAAAGAGGAAAAAGGTCACTGCCATAAGCTGACAGTCTGTGTCATACATACATTCAGTCCTTTGCTGTTGTTATATGATAACTTTTAAAGTATTGTGCCCATTTACTCAAATTTCTGTCCAAAAAGTGTAGAAAGGAGAGAATACTCAGTTCATAAATACCAGAGCAGATTGCCTTAAATTCAGCTAGTGTCTGCACAGATGTTCTGATCACAGCTAGATCACAAATTCAAAATCACAAGAGAAAGTGCTTTTTACCTGATGCTACCTTCACAATACTGAAATCCTTAATTGTCCTTCATTTTACACATATTTACAATTTCAAGGATCCAAATGCTTTATAAAGGGCAAACCATATTGAAATTTTTATCATCCTCTATAAATAATAATTGAAATAATTTTCCTGGTTATAGATGCATGAGATGTATATCCTTGTTCTTAAAAATTAATTTTTAAATGAAAATAGCGTGTCTACTCAAGTTTAAAAATCAAAGATTATTAATATGTTTAAAACACTAATAGTAATATAATATTGATATTAAAAATGGACTTTGGGACTATTCCATTCTACCTACCTGTATTATTACCCAGGGGCAGCCACTTTCAAATCTTTTAGCTATTTCTTTTAGTATTTGTATCCGTTTATCTTAATAAAATATTTATACTGTTTCTTATTTATAATTTTTCTCATTGTCTATTACCTTCCTCTTCTACTGATTGAGAAGATAGTTCTCTACTATACTCCAACTTCACTTTCCCCATTACCTCAAAATATTTGTATTACTTAGGGTGAGGGATTTTTGTTTGTTTGGGGGTTTTGTTGTTGTTGTTGTTGTTGTTGTTGTTGTTGTTAAAGCAATAGTCAGAGTTTACATTATTTTTTTTCCTTTTTATTTGTTTTTATTTTTTTTTTTCAGGAATAGAATTTAGTGATTCATCACTTACATATAACACCCAGTGCTCACCCCAACAAGTGCCCTCCTCAATGCCCATTGCCTATTTGGCCTGTCCCCCCACACAACACCCCTCTGGCAACCTTCAGTTTGTTCTCTGTATTTAAGAGTCTCTATGGTTTGTCTCCCTCTCTGTTTTTATGTTATTTTTGCTTCCCTTCCTTATATTAATATGTTTTGTTTCTTAAATTCCACATATAAGTGAAATCATATGATATTTGCCTTGACTGACTTATCTTGCTTAGCATAATACACTCTCGTTCCATCCACATTGTTACAAATGACAAGATTTCATTCTTTTTGATCGCTAAGTGATATTCCATTGTATACATATACCATATCTTCTTTATCCATTCCTCCGTTAATGGACTTTTGGGCTCTTTCCATACTTGGCTATTGTTGATAGTGCTGCTATAAACATGGGGGTGCATGTGCCCCTTCACATCAGCACTACTGTATCCTTTAGATAAATACCTAGTAGTGCAATTGCTGGGTCATAGGGTAGTTCTATTTTTAATTTTTTGAGGAACCTCCATACTGTTTTCCAGAGTGGCTGTATACCAGTTTGCATTCCCACCAGCAGTGCCAAAAGTGTTCCTCTTTCTCCACATCTTCACCAGCATCCGTTGTTGCCTGAGTTGTTCATTTTAGCCATTCTGACAAGTGTGAGGTGGTATCTCATTGTAGTTTTGATTTTTATTTTCCTGATGATGAGTGATGTTGAGCATTTTTCATGTGTCTGTCTGCCATCTGAATGTCTTCTTTGAAAAAGTGTCTATCCATGTCTTTTGACCATTTCTTCACTGGATTATTGTTTTTTGGGTGTTGAGTTTGATGAGTTTTTTTACAGATTTTGGATACTAACCCTTTATCTGATATGTTATTTGCAAATATCTTCTCCCATTCTGTCGGTTGTCTTTTAGTTTTGCTTATGGTTTCCTTTGCTGTGCTTCATTATCTTGATGAGGTCCCGACAGTTCATATTTGCTTTTGTTTCCCTTGCCTTCAGACACATGTCAAATAAGAATTCGCTGTGGCCAAGGCCAACAAGGTTGTTGCCTCTTTCCTCCTGTAGGATTTTGATGGCTTCCTTTCTTATGTTTAGGTCTTTCATCCATTTTGAGTTTATTTTTGTGCACAGTGTAAAAAAGTGGTCCAGGTTCATTCTTCTGCATGTTGCTAGCCAATTTTCCCAACATCACTTGCTGAAGAGACTGCCTGTTTTCTATTGAATACTTTTTCCTGCTTTGTCAAAGGTTAGTTGGCCATATGTTTGTGGGTCCATTTCTGGGTTCTCTATTCTGTTCCATTGATCTGAGTGTCTGTTTCTGTGCCAGTACCATACTGTCTTGATGACTACAGCTTTGTAATACAGCTTCAAGTCCAGAATTGTGATGCCTCAAGCTTTGTTTTCTTTTTCAGGATTACTTTGGCTAGTTGGTGTCTTTTGTGGTTCCATACAAATTTTAGGATTGTTCGTTCTAGCTCTGTGAAGAATGCTCCTATTATTTTGATAGGATTGTCAGAGTTTACATTATTAAAGACAATATTTAATCTGCTTACTCCTTATATCCCCTTTCTTGTTCAACTTCTTTGTTTCTTCTATAGTTAATCACTTCATTTTCTCATTGGCTTAGTGTTCTATGTAATCGTTAGAATCATTTTATGCTGCAGTAAACTTGTCGAATATCTATCAATAATTTTCTACAAACATTCAGACATATCAAATCATCCATCAGCAGAGCTTACCTCCTGGAGACCTCCCTGCTTTCCTGCTTTCTGCTCAGATTTTCAGAGGTTGCTCCCAGGCTGAGTGACCAGCTGCTTTCAAAAAACATCCTTTGTCTGATTCCCTCTCTTGGATCCTTCTTTCTGGACACCATGCCCTACTTTTTTTTTTTTTAAAGCCTCATTTTGCCAAATGAAAACATCCTCTAATGGCTTCCTCAGAAAAGATGCTTGGGTGATTGTGATGGATGTTGTTTTTCTTGAATATCTAAAAATGGTTTTATTTTTCCCTTATATATGATTGACTTTTTGTCTGGATATGGAATTCTAGATAAAAAAAATCTTAGCAGTTTGAAGGCTTTTATTTATAATATTTAGTGGTGGTGATTAAAAGTCTGATGATATCCTCGGTCACCTGGATGGCTCAGTTAATTAAACATCTGACTCTTGATTTCAGCTCAGATCATGATCGCATGGTTTTTGAAATCAAGCCCCTGTCAGGCTTTGCACTGACAGAGTAGTGCCTGCTTCGGATTCCCTCTCTCTCTCTCTCTCTCTCTCCCCCTTGCCCACTTGTACTCTCTCCATATCTCTCTCAAAATAAATAAATAAACTTAAAAAAAAGCAACTCTTGATGACATCCTGAATCCTATATTTTGCTCCTTGATCTGTCCTACACTTTGGAAGCTGTTAGTCACTTCTCTTTATCCCTGTATTTTTCTTGGTGATGTGACTTTGTGGACATCTCTTCGTTCATGTTCCTGGGACCATCAAGATGCCCTTTCAATTTGACTAATGCTGGACTTTCCTTGATACATTTCTTTGATACTTATGTCTGTTCTGTTTTTCCTGTTCTTTTTATTGGACTTGGGCCTATTCTTAGATATTGGATCTCCTAGATCAGAATACTCATTTTCCTATCACCTTTGAACTATTTTCCATCTCTTTGTCCTGAGTGATTACCTTGACTATCTTCCCTGTTCTCAGTAACTTACCTCACATCATCCTGTTTCTGTACCTAAATAGTCTTGTCTCTACTTTTGTATAGAGGGTGTATTAGGATACTTCATAGAACAGAACCAATAGTGTATATATGTAGTGTATGTGTGTGTGTGATGTATATATGTATGTATGTGTCCATATATATGAATATAAAAATGTATGTATATAAATTAATTGAGGGAATGAGTCATGTGATTCTCAGGGCTGGTAAGTCTGAAATTCACTGAGCAGGCTAGCAGGTTTGCAGGCTGGAAATTCAGTCAGGATTTGATGTTGTATTTTGAGTCTACAGGCCGTTTGGAGGCAGAAAAAAAACCCTCACTCTATTCTCCTAAGGCCTTCAACTGATTGGATGAGGCCCACCCACATTTTGGAGAGCGATGTGCTTTACCCAAAGGCTAGCGATTAAAATATTAATCATGTTTACCAATGCCTTCATGACCACATCTATTCTGGTGCTTAACCAAAACACCTGGGCATGGGAATGTAGCCAAGTTGGTACATAAAATTAATCATCACAGAGTGTATCAGGAAAACCATCTGAAGAAAGAATTCCTCCCCCTTCTTTTCATTTCAGACGTTATTCCTGCTTTCCAACTGTCAAACCTGTCAGGTTTCTCCAGGGATTTCACAGGACGTTCAGTTCTTCTCTTGTTAGGATCTTATGGATACAAAGGTTTAACTTCTAACTTTAGCTGAGTCATCTACTTTTCTATCTTCCAAAATGCATTTACATTTCTTTTGGTTTTTTTCTCACCTCTTTTACTTAAAGAAAATAATAATGACAAAATAAAATAAATTAAATAAATTAAAACAAACTCTGTTGTTATTACAGCCTGGTTGTAAGAGAAAGAAGAGATTGTCTCATCTCATCACTGTTCCAGGTTCAATTTGAAGGCTTTCTCAGTCTTGCTTTAACAGCTCTCTATTAATCTCTCATATGCAAAGGAAAAAATCTTTTTCAAAGATCTCCATTTCCCCCATGCAAATATTAGTTATAAGAATGCCAAATCAACCTTGTTCTACTTTTTGTAAAGGTTTTCTGATTTCAGCTTAAATAAAGTTCTTTCTCTTTGTGAATATCCCCTTATCTTTTGATATCATCTCGGAAAGATCTTACTTATTTTACTATTCTCATGGAATGATGTTCTAAAAATTTTTAAAGAAGGTCAAACTTTACCACATTACACAAGAGTTCCTCAAAACCACTTTATTTTGGAAATAATTTCAAACTTACAGAAAAGTTACAAAAATAGTATACAAAACAACGTTGTACAATTTCCCCAAATTTACCTATTACTATTATTAATATATTGCCCCATTTGTTTTATCATTTGCTTTTTTTTCATACAATCTGTTTTTGTTTAAACCTTTTAGAGAAAGTTGCATACATCGTGGCCCTAAATCAATATATTTCCACAGAATAAAGATATTCTCATAACCATAGTAGAATTATCAACTTTAGTCATTTACTATTGATACAATATTTTATTCCAATAATGTCAGTTCTAATGTTTTTTATTCTCCAGTGCCAGCTTTAGTCCAAGATAATGTATTGCATTTAATTGACAGGTCTTTCAGTCTACACAATTCCTCAATCTTTGTCTTTTGTGATGTTCACATTTTTAAAGAACACTTCCTTTATCTTGGTAATAGGATGCTCTAACTTTATTTGTCTAATGTTTCCTCATGATTAGACTTAGGTAAAGCATTTTGACCTGGAAAACTATAAAAGTGATGTTATATCCTTTTTACAGTATCAAATCTGGAAGCCCTGGGTGCTATTAATTTTGATCACCTGTTCAAGATATGATCCAATTTTTGTACTTCATAGTTACTCTTTTTCCCTGTAATGATAAACAATCTGTTGAGAGACACTGAAAGATCATACACAGATCCCACTCTTCATCTAATCCCCTACGCATGTAGGTTTAGCAGCCACTGATATATCTTGGATGAAACAATCCAAACTATGATGGTTTTAAAATAATGGTTTTCCAACTCGAGCACTTCCTCCAGATTTTCAGGTGACACTTCTCAATTTATTTGTTTCATTATTTATCTATTTAATACCCATATGGGTGTATGCATTGCCATTTTCTTCAATAATTTATAATTACTTGTATTCTTGACTTATTTCAGTGCCCAGAGTATCTCAGATTTGACCAGCTGAAGACATTTTGGACTCTTATGTTCTTGTGACATAACCCTATCATATTTTTAGACAGTTTTTTCATATGTAACAATTGATTTCCAGTTCATCTTATTCCTTCTCTGTCCCAGCCCTACAATCTGTTATTTCTCAAGGAGCCCTAGTTCTTTTAAAGAGGAATGTTAATAGGAGCCAAGTTCTGGGCACTAGATGTGCTCTTTGTTCATTAGGGTGTCTTCAGTGGAAGCAGATAGAAGTTATATGAGTGTAATATATTCCCACATAAATACATGTATACATACACACGCATAACCATGCAAAAATGTATGTGTAATTACGCACACACACACACACACACACACACACATAAAGTTTGTTTTTTCCTTATTCATTTGGCACATATCGGTACCTACCATGCACCAGCCATTGATCTAAGCATCAGAGATACAACTATGAACAAAATAATGTTTTTGCTTCATAGAGTTTATGTTTCGGGGGGTAGAGACAATAAGCACATAAACAAATGAGTACAATATTATATTTAATTGGAAGTCCGATGTAGGGTATGTCCTCCCGAGTTGGTATTTGAAATGTCAACTATGCCTCCACTTTCCTTGATCTGATCTGTGAATCTTGGTGAATCTGGCTTCATATTCAGTACGGTAGAAAGATGGTTACAACATTTTTGATATATATTCTAGAGGAAAATTGTAAACTATTTCTTCTTACTGCTTCCATTAAGGGAGAGAAAGCTTTTCCCAGAATGCTCAGTTAGCCTTACTTTTAATCTGCAATATTTGGGTCACACACCCATTTCTGAACTAATTGTTGGCTGTAATAAAAAGAAAGGAACTACCATGACTGGCTGAGAGAAAAATAATCTGGGATGAAATGGATGTTGACGACTCATAGATTTTCAATGTAAAAATTGTTTTAAGTAAATGTCTTTTTAAATATTTTCTCTATTTTAGAAGTCCCTGGAGGGAGAGAGAAAAAAAAAAGTTTCAGAGAATTCCATTACCCCTCTTTCATGCACAATGAACAAACATCAAATAGCTCTTTTTGAGAAGCTTATTTGTGTCTTATTTTATTACAGTCTTCCTGGATATTTTTTTCCTTCCAATGTCAATTAATTTTAAAGCAATCTAGTCATAAATTTATGGTAAGAAGTCATAGGTTCAACTAACTTGTGTAATATATTTCAAATATTAGAAATTATGTGGAAAATACATTCACAGAGGGGAAGTCATTTAATTTCTAACATGTAGACCATAAAGCAAACTAATTAAATTCAGTCTGATAAACCTGAAATATAGCCATTTTATAGTAGGAATGGGTAAATTTTTTTGTATTTGCTGCTAAAGATACTTAATTTCTTTTATGTTTATTTATTTACTAGAGTCCATGTCAATTGAAATAGTTGAAAACTTCATTTGTTTTTCTTGAGCACACTTTTCATAAATAGTAAGGCTGGTTTCTAGGAAGTATTCATTACTAACAATAGTGAGTATTTTTAAGTAACACCACATTGGTTGCATCTAAGTTATATTACACTGCTGTTCATTTGGGGGAAAACAAAGAAAACATTGGTAATGTTGTCTAAAAGCAAACTAATTAATTTCCCACTCTTTATTTTTATTATTATTTTTTTAACGTTTATTTATTTTTGAGACAGAGAGAGACAGAGCATGAATGGGGGGGCTCAGACAGAGAGGGAGACACAGAATCTGAAACAGGCTCCAGGCTATGAGCTGTCAGCGCAGAGCCAGATGTGGGGCTCCAACTCAGGGACTGTGAGATCGTGACCTGAGCCGAAGTCGGACACTTAACCGACTGAGCCACTCAGGCGCCCCAATTTCTCACTCTTTAAAAGAGAGTGTCTAGTGTAGATATTTAACATGTAACAAAAATATCACTCATCTTTATTTCTGGATTTAATGTTCACCAAATATTCTAGTAGGCTTAATCTAAGTAACATATATATTTAAGATTGTAAGGAAAGGAGGAGGGTAGAAAATAATTCTGACTTTCTGAATATTCTGAATTTTCATCTAATTATTACATGTCTTTTGAATACCATAAATGAGAGCAAGAAATAGCATGTGAGTTCTGAGGAATTGAATCACATTTGGATTTCTTTGTAAAATCAAATGCACAAATTGAAAATCAAGATGAGAATACCATAAGTAAAAAATCTTCAATGCCAGTAATATTCAAGTACCTCTGTTTTAGCTTTTCTTTATTACATATGAACTAGAAGATAAATAATATTAATCTTATCAGAAATTTCTTTCTACATTAGTGCTATGTTCTACCAAGCAGTTATCTTAAAAGGCAATGCTTCTCCCTCAATGATGCTATTCTTTTCCTTATTACTATTTGTAATGCCTCTTTTTAGAACCTTTTTGGTATGCATGAGAACCCAGTCACATCACCTTAGTGTCATATCTTTAATTCCCCCCCCCCACAAATGTTATTTTCCAGCTTGATCACCACGTAGTCACAAATCATTTGATCCCAAATCACTTACTCAATTTGGATCCACATGGTGTTTAGTCATTCAAAAAATAGATGAAATATGTCCTCAGTGGAGGAAAGGTTGCTTATGTTGGTAATTATTTTGAAGAGAAAATATTCTTTTGAATCTAAGAACATTGAAAGTTGTGGGGAGTGAAATCTGGCCATTTGCAGCAATGTGCATGGAACTGGAGAGTATTATGCTAAGTGAAATAAGTCAGTCAGAAAAAGACAGATACCATATGTTTTCACTCATATGTGGATCTTGAGAAACTTAACAGAAGACCATGGGGGAGGGGAAGGGGAAGAAAAAAGTTACAGAGAGGGAGGGAAGCAAACCTTAAGAGACTCTTAAATACTGAGAACAAATTGAGGGTTAATGGGGGGTGGGGAAGAGGGAAAAGTGGGTGATGGGCATTGAGGAGGACACTTGTTGGGATGAGCACTGGGTGTTGTATGGAAACCCATTTGACAATAAATTATACTAAAAAATAATTATAAATCCAACCATCTCAAAAAAATAAAATAAAATATTTGGCATTAGCAAGTCTTGAGAGGTCAGAAATTCTTTGTGTTGACCTGCATTCAGTATTCAAACTGAAAACTGCTTGTCATCATAAAACTTTGTTCAGAAGAAAAAAAAAAGAAAGTTGTGGGGAAAAGACTCATTCTCAAGCACTTAAACACTGGAACATATAAAAAAAATCAATGCTTTAAGTAAATAATTATATCACCTGGAATATTATACATATGTATATTATTCTTAAGGGCATGAATTATGCTGATAAGGAGGATTCAGTATAGTTTTAGTATTTGAAACAAAGGCTAAATACATATGACAGGAACAATGCATTTGCAATTCTCCCACCTGATACTGTATTGGGCAGTCTCTCAGCCTTTCCTGGAGCTAAGATCTTTTTTTGACACTTGTTTATATTTGTGGCATGAATAGTTGTTTATCTTAGGACTTTTTATTCTGTAATACACTATGCTGTTTCTAGAGAAGATAGTGGAAAAAGATGCAGGACCTAGAAAGGAGATGGTGGAACACTGGTTTTTGACCCTAGGTTCCTCACTTACTCCAGTCTGGGTTTAAAGTATAGAAGCCAGAACACTGGATATTCGATTTGTCCAGAGGAAGTTATCTACAGGCTGTGAATTCCATCCTACCCTCATTACAGGACAGTGAAGGCATTTGACATCTATTTCTAAGCCCAGAAAAAAAGTGCTTCAAGAGACCATGTGTCTCTTGGATCTCTAGTAATGTACTCATTAGTGTTGGACTCAAATCTGAAAAATCTAAAGCTTGAGCATTCTAACTGTTCTGAGAGCTGAGCAAGATACTGAAGACGGCCTGCATTCCCAGAGTTTATTGGGATCAAAGGTACATGACCACTTCCTCTGGAATGAAAAGTGGGCCTCTGGAGCAGGCAACAAAAACTGAAACTGTCTGAGATCTTGTCCAAGAGGGGCACATGGAGGTGGAGGGAACCCTGGTGGAGAGCAGTTGGGACCATACCACTGGGTGCTGCAGGGCTGGGCATAACATATAAATGGCTAGTTGAAACAGTTAAAGTAATTCATTTCAAGGGATCTGCAAGAGGGACATTCCCAGTATTGCAGGGTGTCTGGGGCATTCCAAAATCACCCCATGAGAAAAACTGTCAGTTTTAAACCCTTGCCAGACCCAGAGAACACCAATGCCAACTCACAACAATCTCCACTGAGAAAGAACTTACCAGCCACTCACCTCTCCTGCCCATCAAAGGCAGCCAAATTGTTAGGGAGGTGGGGCAGTGGGGGAGGGGGTGGGCACCATAGGCAAGAAAACATTGGCAAGACCCCCAGGCCCCTCCTTTCCATTGTAGTTAACCCAAGTGATACAGGAATGTAATAAAAGTGACCAGTAAAAGCCTAGAATTTTGTCTACAATTTATTTAATGGGGACTGGGGGGGGGGGTAGGTACCATGGAACAAGTTTGAATGTGTAGTGGGAAAAACTTTTAAATACTTTTTCTTATTATCTCTGTGTGTCTGGCTTATTCTATACAACTGTTTCAATAGTCTTTTTGTTAGTAAAAGAAGTCTAGTTCTTTTACTCAAATCCAAGTTATTTCCAGAAAAGATAGTAATGTCTGAGCTGGAATCAGTAACAGGAGTGCTAAGCAGCCAAAATAGACAAGAGAAGAAGACAGCTCGTCACAAAGGCCTACCTCATAACTGCGCCCAGTGGCTAACAGTTTACATACATTAGCTGATCCTAGTGGTGTTTTAGGAAAATGGTGCCACGATGCTCATTTTATCACTGAAGAGATCAAGATTCATGAAAGTTAAGTCATATTTTTTAGGTCAGAGAGTTCATTAGTGATAGAGACAGGATTTAATCCAAATCTGTCCAACCTTGTCTTTTCTTCACACTCTCTCAGGGAACCTGTAACTGTTAACCTACAGTCCTACTACCTTACCTATCCCATAGAATCAGACTTCTATTTCTTTCCCCTCCCCTTCACTGTGTGATGTAGCCAGTGCAAGCCGTTCCTTTTAACACTAGGGGAAAGGAGACACACAGGGACATAAACAGTAAAGGGAAGAAGATAGCCATAGAGAGACAGCCCTGCCTGTCCCTCTCTGACCCTGTGTCCAGATTCCTCTCCTTGATGCACTTTACTCTGGACACACTGACCCTTTCCTATGAGTGAGTCAGGCATTGTCCCACTTTGGAGCCTTTGCACTGAGAGCTTTCTCTTCTATCAAGTATCTGTATGGCTAATCCCTTCACTCCCCCAAAGCAACACCTCTTTTAGCTGGGTCCTAATCATCCTACTTAATTGTAACCCTGATTCCACACTGCACAGCTCTGATCCCTCTTGCCCCACCTTGGTTTTTTGTTTGTTTGTTTTGTTTTGTTTTGTTTTTTCCATAGTGTGTAATACTTTCCAACAGTTATTTATTTGTTATGTTTAATATTTAGTATTTCTTCCCTTCACTATGATGTAAGGTCCATGTGGACCTCTACCTCAAGCCTCTAAAAGATTGCCTGGCATTTGGTAGGCATGTACCATATATTGAGTAAAAAAATTACTGAATCCTGGCTTAGATCCCCTCCAGGAATTATCACATACTGCTTTTGTTTCCTGGCACCTTATTTGTTGATTTTTGCTCTGCTTTCTTTGCTGGGCTTCCACTAATCATCTTGGAAGGGACCTTGTATCCCATTATATCTCTCTGGGTTTCAGCTGTAGAGTTTCTTGCTTTTGTCCATCCCAGTACTGACTGAGCTCCTTCCCTCATTCTGATAAGTCTTTGTCAAAGTCAAATGACATGAAGATCTTAATTTTTATAGCACTAACCTTGTCAACATATTTTAAGGTTTACAAATTATAGCCACTGCTTTTGATAGACACATGTAAATTTTATTAAAAAGTCCTGGTTTTCATCATAGTGAATTTGATATGTGAGTAAATTCTAGTATATACTAGGTAGGCTCTTTCCAAAATTTTACAAATTGATTTCTCATTCTACTTTGTAATTAAGATATAGGCATGAACCAACATTTGCACATAATATATGGTAGCTGATTTTGCATAAAACTCAGAAATAAATATGTGTATCTGAGATTGGAATAAAATAAATTTAACATTGTCTATGGCTGTGAAATTCATAATCCCTGATTCTACAATGAAAGATTTGTAGAGAAAATTATCTATTCACAACCATTCCCATGTGGATCCATTTAGGGAAACTTTACTTGCAAGAATCTGTAAAAATGCTAATAAACCACATTTCTCACCAGCTTAGGCCTAGCTTTTTATTTGTTTCTGGCTTTGAGATAACTTTGAATAGGCAATATAGTGTCACCATGGGTAATGAATGATGCATGCATGAAATAGTGACCTTAAAACTGCACATTTCTCTTAAAGGAATCAATTTACACACCATTGCTGCTTAAATTTTATGAGCAATTATGTATCATGTCTTTCCTACATAAATGATAGAAAATCTATTTTAATCAACATTAATGTCCATGAAATTGTAACTTTGCTGGTGTCCATTAGCAAGGATGAAATAGATATGTGAAATAGTTTTAAGAAAACAAAGAATTTAAGGGAAAATATAGCAAATGTATAGGAAAATGCAGTTTACTTCGAAAGTTAAATGCTTTGGAAAAAATACAGGAAATCTCAGCAATGTGCTTGGGGCATAATATTGCTAGCAATCCTGGAAAATTCTCCAAGTGTAAGTACATTCAAACATACTGTTGTAAATTAGAAGACTTTCTACTACTTCCCCAATCACAGCATATTATTATATTATGAGTAACTAGCTAGGTAGCTATTTTAGTTCCCTCTTTTTAAATATTTTTTCTTATTGTTTTAATCTTACAGAATTATGGTTTGATGCATCATTATTAAATTTTTTGCTCACTGAGAGTAATCCAATAATTCTTAGTGGCAATGCAGTGGGGCTGGATAAAATGTAGATAGATTTAGGTTTACACTCTTGATTTGTGCAGGGGCCATGCTAGTCTTCTCTGTGTCGTTCCAATTTTAGTATATGTGCTTCCAAAGCAAGTACACTCTTGATTTGCTACTCCTTCGCAAATATCGTCGACTTCCAACTTCCTTGCCAAAACAAAATAAAACCCAAAACGCTCTGGCCCTGAGTGAACCCAACTATCCACTTTCTTTTACCTGGATTCATATTGCATCTTATGGAATACCTTATGGAAGGTATTCAGTCACAAAACCAGGCTGACTGGTATCACTGTAAGTTACTTCTCACAAAACGCAAATGAGGACCGACCACTACATGAGCATCTATTTCACCCTTCGCCTGTAAGCATGCTTTCCCAAGTTCTCTAGCCACTATTTCATACACTTTAAAATCTCCCTTTATCTCTTTCACCACTACCATCCCTGCACCCTTTAGTCCATGCCTTCGCCTTGTACATCACGTAGGTAGAAGTACTCAGATAAGAAGGAATTCACTTTCCTACCAGGAGGTCTGCAGTTCTTGGCTTAGGCTCTATGTCAAATCCCATTTCTTCACTCCCTAGTTGTGCGACCTAGGCAAATCGCTTATACTTCTTGCACCCATACATAAAGTGGCGATAAGAATACCAATCTTAGAAAGTTATTAGGGAGGTTAATATATTAATCAAATTAATATATATTAAGATAACATTCATATAACACATACGTACATATAACACATACTTACATATAAACACAATGTACATATACATTGCCACTCATCAAAAATGATAGTGTATAGCAAAACAGTGTTAGCTGTCACCATTGTTGTCCTTTATTATTCCCTCCGTTTGAATGGGAAAAGTGTCCTTTCTTCTGCCAAAGTTCCTCCACCTGTTCTCATCTTCTCAAAAATGTTTATCCTCCCTTTACCTATTATTTTTGGCAGATCATTAATCCTCCTTTTTGTACTTTTCCCATTAGTATTTGAATAGTCTCTACTACAGAGCTCTAAAAAGTATGCTCCTCTAACTCCAAATCTCCAAATTTTACCCTGATTCCCTATGTACTTTTACTGTCAAGATTTTTAGAAGTAGAACAGGCCTGAAACTGTCCCTGGGGTTTGATCAAATGGAGAACACTGTTCTCTCCGCACCTTGTTGGCCCTTGCTGAAAGACTCAACGACTGACCATCCCATCCTTGAAATTCCCTCTTTCCTTGGTTTCCATGACACCCTGACGCTTCTGATTTCCTGTATGTCTCTGGCTTCTCCTGCTCAGGCTCACTTCCTGGCTCCCTTCCTGCTTAACCTGTTGGGCTTTCTTTGTTTCTCATTCTAGGCAGTCTCTTCAGGTGAGCTCTATTATCGCCATGGATTAAAAAAAGATCTTTGTGCTCAGGAAGCCCACCCGTATATATTTCCACCAAAGCCCCAGGTTCCATATTTCAATCTTTTCCTCTATAATGTTTCTTTCCTCAGCATATGGCCCTCTAGTCTCTCTTCATCCAGTTTCTAAACGACAGAAAGTTAGAAATCATTTTCTACATAGCTTTGTCATTACGTCTTCACCCCATCAGTATGAAGCCCTGCTGATTCTAAATCCAAACTTATTTTTAAAATTACTCTCCATTTCTACATTTCTGTTGCCACTCTCAATTAATTTTATGACTTGTTCTCATTTGAACCACACCACAACAAAGCGGGTCTATTTACAGAACACCCAGAATGATCTTTTAATATGCAAAATGGATCTCTTTCTCTGTCTTTTGACATAGCAGCATTGCCAAGAATCTTTGATTTTGCCATCAGAGACCTCAGTCATATGGCTACTGATTCCAGCATCAGTACCATTCACTCCTTGTCCTCCATGATGGCCACACTGTCCTTCCAGTTCCTGTAAGTGCAAGTTGTTTCTACCTCATAAACTTTTCACATGATATTCCCTCTGCCCAGAATGCTTTTCCTCTCACTTTTTACATTGTGAATCTTACTCAGACTTTGTGTCTTAGCTCAAGTGTCACTTCTCTGGATAAGCCTTCTTTGAGTTCCAACTTAGATTTCTCCTGTTATTTTTGTTCTGACAGCATTTATCACAAATTATGGTGTCTCTTAAGCTAGTCTACAATCTCCATGAGGGCAGAGACAAGGCATGCTTTGTTCAACCTCATATTCAGTCCTCTGTAGCCTTTTAATATGGAAATAAATATATACGTACATAAATGGATGAATAAATATGAGTTTATCAGCAAGGTACCTAACCTCTCTGTGTCTCATCTATGAAGTTGGTGTAAGAATTTCTCCCTTACCAGTTTGTTCTACTAACTGATAGAGCAAGTGCTTATTGGTTAGCATGAGTTTGTTTCAAAAAAGTATTGCTTCCTGGGGCGCCTGGGTGGCTCAGTCGGTTAGGCGTCCGACTTCGGCTCAGGTCACGATCTTGCGGTCCGTGAGTTCGAGCCCCGCATCGGGCTCTGTGCTGACAGCTCAGAGCCTGGAGCCTGTTTCAGATTCTGTGTCTCCCTCTCTCTCTGACCCTCCCCCATTCATGCTCTGTCTCTCTCTGTCTCAAAAATAAATAAACGTTAAAAAAAATTTTTTTTTAAAAAAGTATTGCTTCCTCTGCTCCATCCAAGCCAGCAACCTAATATAGTAGAAAAAGCTTTAAAGTTTGATATAATGAATTGTTTTTTCAAATTTTCCAGTTATTATCTGTGTAACTCAGATAAGGTTATTTAACATCTTTGAGCTTGTTCTCTTATCCATAAAACTGATATAATGATACCTATTCCCATAAGATTATGGTTAGGATTATATTAAATTATATGTATAAAGCATCCACCATGCAGGCATTTTATAGAGGTAAATCCCAGTTCCTAAATACCCAAGATACCATATATAGTACAATTTCCCAACATGTTTATCCAAATCACATCTGGTTTTCACACTTTTAAGCTAAAATGTTACTTCGGAGGACACATAAACGTGAAAAGTATGTGTCACGTCTCTATCTTCAGAAGGCATATGAAGCACCTGAGGAACTTAATCAAAATGCAGACTCCAGGCCGCCCACTCACTGACATGTTATTTACTAGATCTGGAGTGAACCCAGGAAATTGCATTTTGATAAAGCCAACGGAGTGAATCAGATGTTTCATCAACTTCATTCTGAAGACCAGGTTTTTAATGCATCTAAATCTGAGACAGAAATATTTTCAACCCTCCTAGTGTTTGAGTGAACTATGAGTGACAAATGAGTGTAGGCTTTCTCAAAAGGCCCATTATTTCATTAAGCCTTGAAGGTTTATACATGCTGCTTTATAAAATGAACTCAATGTTGAACTTAGGAGGTATAGAGCAATTCCCTTCCCAAGGGCACTGTTCGTAGACTGTAAGTAGGTCTTCTAAGTTGTACATAAATCTTAACTTCTACATCTGTGCTTACTCTCTTGGAGATCTATCCACCAATGAAAAGAGCGATATTGTGGGTTTGCATAAGTTTCAGAAATAATGCATTTCCTAAACAAAGATTTGCTATTTTGATAAACCTGAATTGCAAGCTTATGTTTTATAAAGGACATACATTAGAACAAGCATTGCTATATAGTAGTAATCATGGGATATAAAAAGATCAAGGACAAACAAAGGAATAGTGATGTAAATAGACATTTCATGTAGTATTTTGAAAAATTTCAAGAAGGTTGCAAACATCTCTTTATAAATCAGTACCAAATACACCACTGTATTTTTCTTTTAAAATGATTTATATTAAATATTTTAAATCTCAGTGGCTTCATATGATAAACCTATTTGGTTGTCTCTTTTTAAAGCCAAAAGTGAAAAAGAAAATTGAATGTTAAGTTACTAAGATACTCAAGACATAAAAGCCTGTAAAAGCTGTAAGAAATATCCCGCAGGTGCCACATGCATGTAACAAACATCCCAGAGATGTTTTGGCTTTTGTAGAAATACTGATTTTTGCTTACTCTATAAAATATTTTAAAAGATGATTAAAATACATAACTGTATAATAATTATATTGGTAAATATCAACTAAGTTCATAAGACATGAAAGATGATATTTATATCCTTCCATCTTGCTATATAAGATATGTTTTCCTCCAGATAGGTGAAAATAGTGTTCTGAGTTTTGAATTTATAACTAAGATGACTAAGACACATTTTTGGTTCTTTAAGAGTCAGAATAAACTTTGAACCTTGAGAGTTTTTCTTAGATTTTGCTTCTTGGTACTGATACTGAGGCAAAATTTCTCTTATGTAATTTAGAGGAATTGAAAAATAGGGTGGAAAAGAACCTCTAAAATAAAATAAAAAAAAAAGAACAGACAGAAGTAATTAACAGGGCTAGAAGTTAAAATAGAGGCTATGAAGGTATGGTACTGTTAATCAAGGGTCATGAGGAAACTTCTGGAAGAGTGATGGAAACATTGTTGTGTGCAGGTGTATACATATATAAAATTAATCAAATAACGCTCTTAAAATTTATGTTTTATTCTGTGGACAATATGCCTCAATTTAAGATAGAGTTTTAAATGCATACTTAAACTTCTGAAATTAATCTTATGTATTTCTGATGAAAAAATATTTAAGTTGATTAATTAAAATCTCTTTTGTTAAAAAAGATTGAAATCTTTAAAAGAAAATAGAAAGTCCATTCATTTGATATCAAGTTTATATTCTAATCTCTATTTTTCCCATGGGATATTTTAGTGCTTTTGGTTCCAATCATACAAAATACCTTCCTTTGTTTATTAATACACCCATTAAATGATTACTTGGTGCAAGTCTATTATGTGTCCAAAGCTCTTCTATAAATAAGACAAATTCCTGCCTTAAGGGAGCTTATTTCTTTTTGTTTTTAATTTTATTTTTTATTTTTTAAAATTTACATCCAAATTAGTTAGCATATAGTGCAACAATGATTTCAGGAGTAGATTCCTTAGTGCTCCTTACCCATTTAGCCCATTCCCCCTCCCACAATCCCTCCAGTAACCCTCAGTTCTCCATATTTATGAGTCTCTTCTGTTTTGTCCCCTCCCTGTTTTTATAATATTTTTGTTTCCCTTCCCTTAGGTTCATCTGTTTTGCCTCTTAAAGTCCTCATATGAGTGAAGTCATATGATTTTTTTCTTTCTCTGACTGACTAATTTCACTTAGCATAATACCCTTCAGTTCCATCCACACAGTTGCAAATGGCAAGATTTCATTCTTTTTGATTGCTGAGTAATATTCCATTATATATATATACCACATCTTCTTTATCCATCCATCCATCGATGGACATTTGGGCGCTTTCCATACTCTGGCTATTGTTGATAGTGCTGCTGAAAACATGGGGGTGCTTGTGTCCCTTTGAAATAGCACACCTGTATCCCGTGAATAAATGCCTAGTAGTGCAATTGCTGGGTCATAGGGTAATTCTATTTTTAATTTTTTGAGGAACCTCCATACTGTTTTCCAGAGTGGCTGCACCAGCTTGCATTCCCACCAACAATGCAAAAGAGATCCTCTTTCTCCGCATCCTCGCCAACATCTGTCCTTGCCTGAGTTGTTAATGTAGCCATTCTGACAGGTGTAAGGTGATATCTCATTGTGGTTTTGATTTGTATTTCCCTGATGATGAGTGATGTTGAGTGTCATGTGTCAGTTGGCCATCTGGATGTCTTCTTTGGAGAAGTGTCTATTCATGTCTTTCACCCATTTCTTCACTGGATTATTTGTTTTTTAGGAAGGGAGCTTATTTCTAACAGATTTTTAATCTACTAGAAATCCCAGCCACAAATAAACTAATATGAAACAAAGAAGTCTACATGTAAGCTAACATAAAAGTTCATATAAAATAGTGCTATCTAATAATAAAGGTGGGGGGGGAAACAGGGTTATGTGATAGAAAATTATTCTAGGAATACACTTTAAATAGGCTTCTTTGTATAGAGGGTAGGTATTTGTATTAATATAAATGTTGAGAAGGGGCCAGACTTGGGGAGGACAAAAAAGAATGTTCCAGCATAAGGGATAGCAGGAAAAAAGACCTTTAAAACAATGAATTTTGTATCTTCAGAAGTACAAAAAGAAGATTGGTGAGGCTCATCTCATCATGTGATGGGAAGAGGAAGAACAGTGGAGTTCAAGTGATATATCAATGGGTAACAAATTTGAAGATAAAAAGTTTTGGAGATCATTATTTTATTTTTCTGTTATGTGCAAAACATTATTATTATTCTAAGAAGTAAGAAGGAGTTGGAGGGTTTAAAGCAGGGGAGTAATGTGATCTAACTTACACATTTAAAAATCACTTAAATGCTACATGAAGAATATGTTGCAGGAAACACAGGGAACTGCCAGTGTGGAAAAGGGAGAAATCAACAGTAACTATACTTTGTGTACTTCATCAGTATCACACTGCAAAAAGACATTTGCAGACAGGAGGCAGTCAGTTACTCAATACAACATTATCAAAAGTCTGCAATGCGTTAGATTGTGTACTTGAGGAAACAGCATTTATGTTGGAGTCAGAGGTTGGATTCAACGCCTGGTTCTATCACTCCTATGCTTTGTGACCCTGGGAACATTACATAATCTCTGAAAGACTGAGTGTCATCATCTACAAAACAGATACAGACTTGATGAGGATTAAATGGACAGATGTAGCACAATGCCTGGCACATAGTAATTGGTTTGCTAGTTCGGGTGGTAAGATTACTAGCACTCGTACTACTACTACCCCCAATCATTGGTAGTTGGATGTGTTTTCCACTTTTAGGAATGCTTCCTGATGCAAGAAACTCAATGAAATCTTAACCACTCTTCACATTTAGGGTGCATTTAATGTCCTTAGTCCTATAGACACAATTGAGAATCACGACTTGCTGTTCATTTTTATTTTCACTAGGGGTTTAGAAGTTTTTAAAAATAATTGTGACACATTAAAGCGAAGGGAAGAAATCCTTCTGTTTCATATCCACAAATAGAATTGAATTTGACACACCAACTTTCAACATAAATTAGATTTCAATTTTACCCTAAGATTCTTTCTGATTTGGGAGAAATGAAGCATGGGGGAAAAATTAATAATACCACAATGCCATTTTATCATATTTTAATATAGCTCAATAGAACCTGTCCAGAAAAATATATAATTATTCATATAAAACATAAGGGGGAATATCCCAGAAAAATACCTTTTCTTCTTATTGGTAAAACTATACTATGAAATAAAAACTTGTCTTAGAAGTGTAAACTTTATTGTAGTAGTTTGATTTTGTGTATTAATCTACACATAAAAATAATTATCCTTTCTGGAAGAGAAAAAGATGATTTTATCATATAAACTGATAATTTTTGAAACAATATCCATAAATAAATACCAAGTTTTTAAGACCAAGAAACAGTTTGGTCTTTATGATAGACCTAGTTACAGGCTTTTAGAGAAAGTAACTGAAAACAAAGGAAAGAGTTTTGTTCCCTCTGCCTATCTCTAATTCTATCCCATGTACTGTGCTTGGGGTCATGGGCACCGGGGGGGTGGGGGGGTCACTGGGCATGCACACTTCATACCCTGACAGCCATGTTTTCACCTGGGCTGTAGGTAGGGGCAGTGATGACCAGGATTGGGGACAGAGCAATTGTAAAGTGAAGCTGGAACTGTTTGGAACACTAAAGAAAATGAACTTGTCCATATTTGTAATTCTGAAAAGGAATAGGAAAATTTGACTCAAGGGGAACTTTAGCTTTATTGATAACCTAAGAAAAATGCAGCTAGGGGGACACCTGTGTGGCTCAGTCAGTTAAGTGTCTGATTCCCTCCCTCTCTCTGCCCCTCTCCTCCTTGCACTCCCCCTCTCTTTAAATAAAAATTTTTTTAAAAGATGTGTTTTTTAAAAAAGAAAAATGCAGCTAGAAAAAGGTATGACAGAAACAATTTGTGGAATTACTAAGAAATATTTTGTCTGAGGCAGTTAGTTAGGTTCCAACAGGATGTGTGGAGGCCATCAAAGAGGAACTCATGGCCAGCTATTAGGAAAGTCAGAGACCTGGCAGTACTCCAAAACAAAACCACAAGAAGCTAGATCAGACCAGACAGGCCCAAGATGGCTGACAAAGTAGCCCAGAAACCCCTGCCAGATAAGGAAGAAAAGGCTTGAAACCCTGTTTCCAAGACAGTCCTGCTGCAAGTAATGAATGTTCCACCCCCTAGTTAACAACTGTCTATAGAAGATAAAAACCCGAGCTCCAGACATACAGCTCTTTCTCTCTCTCCCTTGAGTTCACCCACTTTTGCATCTTAAGAATGTACTTTTGCTTTAATAAACTTTCCTGCTTGCGTTGCTCATCCTCTATGTTTTGCCTGTCCTTGAGTTCTTTCTCATGAGGAGACTTAGAACCTTTGGCAACATTTTTGGGACAGGCTGTATTGAGGCCTCAGGGCCCAGGGTCTCCGCATTTCACCCAGCACCAATTTGAATGGCCAAGTCCAGACGGGGTTTAACAGCATAGTTCACAGCCAAGAACAAAGGATAGTTCACAGCCAAGAACAAAGGACCCAAAAGTCGGTCGGAAAATTCCTTGTCTTTTCCTGGTTACTCAAGGGTGAAACTCATTCTGAAACTTAAAGAGACTTTGTGATCCAATAGGACTATATGTCACTTTCTGAAGACAGCTAGTAACAGATAGAACTTGGCAAACACTGTATGAAAAACGCCTACAAATGTAATTTTCCCAATCAAGCTGTCTGGTAGAATGTACTTTCATTCTATTGTTTCTGTCCTGGTATGTGTAAAAGCTCCTATAGGTAAGAGGCATCTCCAACAGATAAAAAGCAACTATAATTGAGGCACATAGTCCATCTAGGAACAATTCCCAACACAGACCCCCAATATTATCTGCTACCAATTGCAAGGAACTTGAAGATTAAAATATATTTTCCTAGTATCCTTTTATTCTATTAATGAGTTAGAGATAAAATACAAAAGAATTATTGGCTTTATGCTCAAAAGCCATCATTCAGGTTTACTGGAGAAAAGATTCTGAAAGATACATGATCTAGTGGTTTGTGTGCTTCCCCACACAACTAAGTCCCATGTACCTGAATCTTCTTCAGATTATCTCATAACTCCGTTCCATATTTTATAATTATTAGGATCTAATATATATTCCAAATTCTACAGATAGACACATCAGTTTGGGTTAGGCAGGTTTTAAAAGATGAATTCTTATGTTAGATAATGAAGGAAGAGAAGTGTGGCTGAAAAGAATTGAAGACTGATGGACAATAGGTAATCTTCTAAGCGTGTGACCAGTGTCAGGGAGGAAGAATTTCCTGTCCCCTTCAAAGGTCCTTCTAGCTGGACTAAGAATCAAACTAACACAAGACAGATTAATAGGAGTAATCAAATTTAAATGTACACATATAGGGAATACATACACATATGAAATTCCAAATACCATAAGATCAAATGAGGTATATATGTCAGTCTGAACTAAGGAGAAGAGAGACGGGGACTTCAAAAGGAGAAAATGAAATTCACAGGAAGCTGAAAAAGAAAAAAGGTAAATGGTAAACAAATGTTTACTGTGTCAATCAGAAACAATGGGACATAGAGGATTTTGATCAAACAGGTCTTGTTGCTAGGGTCTCCCTGTCTATCATACCTAGTTTATTTAAGGTGATAAGATGGGGAGTTAGTCATTTTCTCTAGGTTTCTCCCATACATACAGGAGGTATACATACTATTAAACTTTGATTTTCTGTTAATCTGTCTCATGTCAATTTGATTCTTAGACAAACTAGATGAATTTTAAAGGATAAGGGATAGTTTTTCCTCCTCAACATCATCATTTTCTAAAGTGGATCATTTCCAATATTTCTGTGCACTTATATTGTAGCTGTTCGAGGTAAAAAAACAAACAAAAAAAAGTAGTTCTTATATATCTATCCAATACTTAAAACAATATCAAATAATTGTTTATTGATGTAGAGAACAAAGGCAAAAGAAATGTAGAAAAAAATTACATTTCCTTACAACTTGCAGCCCATTGACAAGTACTTGAGGCAGCCAGAGTGATCTCCTCCAGGAGTGAAGCTTCCTGGATGTTAATTCTTAACTAGAGGCAAAAGGCAACCTTAGCTTCACCTTAGCCTGACCTCCAGGGTCTGCAAGTCTTCTTTAACTTATAAAAATCCCTTTGGAAGCTTCCTTTATCTCTAATTCCCAAAATATATGTTAGCAATCATCCTCCAAATATATTGCCCACTGATATAACATCTGAAGGGTCTCATGACCAAAGTTTTACTAGTTAGTAGTAAATGACCTTAACTTAAACAGCAGATAGCCCCTCAAGTTCCTGGAAACCTTGTTTCCAAGGTCCTTAGAGACTTGCACTATCCCTAATCCCCTCCCAACTTAAAAGTTTATAATGTCAATCCTCACAACCCCAATGCAGCTCTTTCTGACCCTGGGTCCTGTCCCCATGCTTTAACAAAACCACCTTTTTTGCACCAAAGACATTTCAAGAATTCTTTCTTGGCCATTTGCTCCTGGACCCAAAACACATCACATCATTTACATTTAGTAGTACATGTTGACTAAAAGAAACTAATGAATTATTTTCTTTTGGGTCTTTTGTACAAAAGGAAATTACTATTATAATTGCTATTATATTAGAACATTTCCATTTTATGATACTTCTATGTCTTAAAATCCATTCTCTTAAAATTTCTTAGGCATTCAGGAATAATTTTTGAGACAGAGAGAGACAGAGAGAGACAGAGAAAACTCCAGACATCTTCAGAAGGCCCCTTTTAGGCTTTAGCTAAATATTATCATTGCATTCGTGTTAAGAACCTACTGAGGCTGGTAAAAGAATGATCAGAAAGGATCTGAAAGAACAATCCCTGGATATGTCACAGGGCTTAGAAGAGTTTCTGTTCTCACCAGCCATAGTGGAAGGCCTCATAGTTACAGGATATTGGAGAGAGTACTCAGAAGAGTTGCCTCAATAGTAGGAAAAATTAGGGTTATATGAAATGTTATTCTGGCCCTGCCTAACAGAGTTTAAAAGCAAGACCCAAAAGGTTAAATTCTTACATATGGCTGAATCCCAGAAAAATGCTTGCGTTATTTATATGAAATACCTTTATATAATAAGGTAAAATTCACAATGTCTGGCCTCCAGTGAAAAACAGGCATGCAAAATCAAGAAAATGTGGCCAAAATGAGGAGAAACATAATCCTTAAAAATAAACCCAGAAATGGGGCCCTTGGGTGGCTCAGTGGGTTGAGCATCTGACTTTGGCTCAGGTCATGATCTCACGGTTCGTGAGTTCAGGCCCCACATCGGGCTCTGTGCTGACAGCTTGGAGCCTGGAGCTTGGAGCCTGCTTCAGATTCTGTTTCTCCCTCTCTCTCTGCCCCTCCCCTGCTCACTCTCTGTCTCTGTCTCTCTCTCAAAAATAAATAAACATTTAAAAAAAGCTTTAAAGGGGTGCCTGGGTGGCTCAGTGGGTTAAGTATCCAACTTCAGGTCAGGTCAAGATCTCATGGTCCGTGAGTTTGAGCCCCATGTCCTGCTCTGTGCTGTCAGTTCAGAGCTTGAAACCTGCATTGGATTCTGTCTCCCTCTCTCTCTGCCACTCCCCCACTCACACTCTGTCTCTGTCTCTCAAAAAATGAAGAAACGTTAAAATTTTTTAAATAAGTAAAAAAATAAAAAAAGCTTTAAAAAAAATAGACCCAGAAATGTCTCAGATGATCAAATTAATGGAAAAGAACAATAAATCAGCTATTAGAATAGGAATCCATAAATGAACATTTTAAGTAGAGAGTAGAAAAGCAAACTTCATCTCCAACAGACCTAGCATACAAAATAAGTTTTAAAAAATCCTTCAGGCACAAATAAAATGATAACAATTAAAAATCTCTACCTACCCAAAGGAATGATGTGCACCAAAAATGGTAACTACATGTGTAAATATAAAAAAAATGTTTTTCTTAATATTTACATCTTTTTTAAAAAAGTAATATAATATATGTAGAAGTAAAATGTATAACGCCTATAACATAAGGGGGAAAACCAGAAGGGGAAAAAATAAGTATAATTGTGATGGTTATTATACTAAAGGTGAAGAATGTAACCTCAATGTGGGCTGTGATAAGGTGGAGCTATTATATACAATAACACTGAAGCAACCACTGAGAGAGCCAATAATCCAACAAAGGAGATAAAATGAACTCATAAGCAATACTCAAATCAAAATAAAGGAAAAAATAAAAAGGGAAATAAAAGATAATTGGGAAAAAGTAGCAACATATTAGATTTAAAACCAGTCTTATCAATCCCATTAAATGTAAATGGTCTAAACACACTAATTAATAGAGATTGTCAGGATGGATAAAAAAATGAAGACACCATTATGTACTGCTTAAAAGGAATCTGCCTTAAATATAGATACAAAACTAGCTTATAAGTAAAAGAATGGGTATTAACCCTTTATCAGATATATCATTTGCAAATATCTTCTCTCACCAGTAGGTTGCCTTTTCATATTGTTGATGGATTTCTTCACTGTGCAAATGTGGTTTGTTTTTTGTTTTTTGTTTGGTGTAGTCCCAATAGTTTTGTTTTTGTTGTTTTGCTTTTGCTTCCCTTGCATAACGAGGTTTTTCTAGAAACATATTGCAAAGGCCAGTGTCCAAGAGATTATTGCTTATGTTTTCTTTAAGGGGTTTCATGGTTTCAGGCCTCATATTTAGGTCTTTAATCCACTTTGAGTTTATTTTTGTGAATGGTGTAAGAAAGTGGTCCCATATCATTCTTTTGCATGTAACTGTCCAGTTTTCTCAGTACCATGTATTGAACAGATCATCTTTTCTCCATTATACACTCTTGCCTTCTTTGTCATAGATTAATTGACCATGCAGGTGTGAGTTTATTTCTGGGCTCTCTATCCTGTTCCATTCATCTATGTGTCTATTTATGTGCCAGTACCATACTATTTTGAATAATATAGCTTAGTATATCTTGAAATCTGGGATTGTGATATTCTGGCTTTGTTATTTCTTGATATTGCTTTGGCTATTCAGGGTCTTATGTGGTTCCATACAAATTTTAGGATTATTTCTTCTAGTTCTGTGAAAAGTACTATTGAGAATTTATGCAACTCAAACCAAAAAACAAATAATCTGATTAAAATGAGCATAGGAACTGAATAGACATTTTTCCAACGAACACATACAGATGGCCAATATACACCTGAAAAGATGCTTAATATCACTAATAATCAGGGAATTGCCAAATCAAGACTACAGTGAGATATCACCTTATACTGTCAGAATGGCTAATATCAAAAACACAAGAAATAACAAGTGTTGGTGAGGATGCACAGAAAAGGGAACCTTCACGCACTGTTGGTGGAAATGTAAATTGGTACAACCACTGTGGAAAACAGTATGGGAGTTCCACAAAACATTAAAAATAGAAATACCATATGATCCAGTAATTTCACTATAGGGTATTTTGCCAAAGAAAACAAAACCACTAATTTGAAAAGATATATGCACTCCTATGTTTACTGCAGCATTATTTACAGTAGCCAAGATATGGAAGCATCCTAAATATCCATCTATAGAGGAATGGATAAAGAAGATGGGGTACACACACACACACACACACACACACATATATATATATGTGTATGCACACACACATATACATACACAATGGACTATTAGTGAGTCATGAAAAAGAATGAGATCTTGATGTTTGTGACAGCATAGATGGATCTGGAGGGTATTATAGTAAGTGAAATAAATCAAACAAGGAAAGACAAATATCATATGATTTCACTTATATGTGGACTCTAAAGAACAAAACAAACAGAAACACAAATATAGAGAACAAATAGGTTGTTGTCAGAGGGGAAAGGGTTGAAAGCACAAGTGAAATAGGTGAAAGTAATTAAGAGGTAGACACTTCCAGTTATAAAATGAATAAATCATAGTGAAGAAAAATACAGCACAGGGAATATAGTCAATAATATTGTAATAAGGTATGCTTATTGTGGAGAGCATAGCTTAATGTATAGAATTGTCAAATGACTATTTTGTACACCTGAAACTAATATAACATCATATGCCAATAATACTTCAATTTTTTAAAGATGCAAAGAATGGAAAAATGTATACCATGTTAACATTAATCAAAAGAAATCTGGAGTTTCTATATTACTATTAGACAAAGTATGTTTCAAAATGATCTGTACATCAATTCATCCAGAGGATATAGCAATTCTAAGCATTTATGGACCTAATAAAATACACGGATTAAAAACTTATGGAGGGGCGCCTGGGTGGCTCAGTCGGTTAGGCCTCCGACTTCAGCTCAGGTCACGATCACATGGTCCGTGAGTTCCAGCCCCATATCGGGCCCTGGGCTGATGGCTCAGAGCCTGGAGCCTGCTTCCGATTCTGTGTCTCCCTCTCTCTCTGCCCCTCCCCCGTTCATGCTCTGTCTCTCTGTCTCAAAAATAAATAAACGTTAAAAAAATTAAAAAAAAAAAAAACTTATGGAACTGTAAAGAGAAATACATGTATCTATAATTATGGTACAAAATTTCATAATAATTGATAGGTTAAGTGCCCACAAAAAACCAGTAAGAATATAGGAGATTTGAACAGCATTCCAATTATTTTAACCTACTTGACATTTCTTGAATGCTCCATCCAGGAAAAAGTGGGGAAAAAACATTTGTTAGAAGTGCGTTAAGAACATTTGCCAAGTAAGATCAAATGCTGTGCCATAAAAAATACTAAATAAATGTAAAAGTTTTCATAAAAAAAAATCAAACATATGTCTATGACATAGCCATTACACTCCTACATATTTATCCAAGAGAAATGGAAGTGCATTTCCATACAAAGAATTATACGTAAATGTCCATAGATATTTACCTGTTGGTAGCCCCAAATTGCAACAACCCAAATATTATCAACAGGTGAAGAGATAAATAAATTGCAGTATATCCATTCAGTAAAATATTTCTCAGAAATAAAAAGCAATTATTGACACACACGAAAACATAGGTAAATCTCAAAATAATTATGCTGAAGGAAAGAAACCAGACAAAAAGAGTACATATGGTGTGATTACAGTTATATAAATTTCTAGAAAATGCAAACTAATTTACCATAACGGAAAACAAATCAGTGGTTGCTTGGGGAAAAGGATGAAAAGCAGGAGGGAGAAATTATGAAGACACCTGAGAAAACTTTTGGGTATGATTAATATCCTCATCTTCTTGATTGCGTTATTAATTTAATGGTTTTATATGTACATCAAAACATTGAACTACACACTTGAAATATTGCATGTCAGTTATAACCTCAATAAAACTGTTTTAATAAAATAGTCACACAGTTAACCCTTGAGCATTGTAGGTAGGGTTAGGAGCACTGACCCTTCAACACTTAACTGCCAATAACATGAACGTATTTTGTAAGTTATTATATACCGTATTCATACAATAAAGTAAGCTAAAGAAAATGTTATTGAGAAAATAATAGGAGAAAATGCATTTAAAGTACTGTATTGTATTTATCAAGAAAAATTCATGTGTAATTGGACCCACACACTTCAAACTTGTGTTAGTCAAGGGTCAACGGTGTATGACTTCCTCCAAATTACCATTGAGTTATTTGAAATTTACACACAATGCAAAAACCTAAATACTGTGATGAAAAAAAAATGGGCAATGGGATATACACTTACTTATTTTCTGTAAAGTTGCTCCTTCATTAACTTTTCTAGACGAAACAAAAATAACAGCAGGATTTTATCATGATACCTATAAAATAGTCCTTGGGAATAATTTAGGCTTATAGGAACATGCTTTCATGATTTAAACCTCTAGTGCCATTAAATGCACAGCAGAAGTAATTCATTTAATGATTCCTCAGTGACCTAAAAGAATGAACACACCTGTCAAGGCTTCTAACCGTCTTATGCCAGAAGAAAGAAACTGATGGGGGAAAAGCTTTTCCCATTTTATTCTCATTAAACCCCACAAAATTACCAAAACATATCAATCTAGCATAACTTAGATTTACATGAATTACATATGGATTTTAGGACTTGGTTTTCTTTTCATGAATTCCTGTATCAAATTACTTTTGTTTGGGGGTTGGATATAAATTTTGTATTTCTTGTAAGTGATTAAACAGGCTTTCTTTCCTTAGATTATGGACCTCTTATTTTATTTTATTATTTATTTATTTTTTAGAGAGAGAGAGAGAGAGAGACAGAGAGAGACAGAGAGAGAGACAGAGAGAGAGAATCTCAAGCAGGCTCTATGCTCAGCACAGAGCCCAACATGGGGCTCGACCCCACAACCCTGGAATCACTACCTGAGCCAAAATCAAGAGTCGGACCCTCAACTGACTGAGCCACTGAGGTGTCCCTGGAACTTTTATTTTGTTAAGGTTGGTAACTCTTCCAGAGTTTTTTCCATGTTTAGTGCTCAAGGTGCCAAGTGCTGGATTCTCTAATGGAAAGATAATTAGAGGAAGTAAACATATCATGATGGCACCAACCAGATTTAAGACAGGTTTAAAATGTTATTCTACCAATATAAGGCAAATATTTTGCTAGTATATTTTGAGATCTGTATCCTATATATAAAGATATTACATTAGATAAGAAAAATATGAGTACATAATAGTGATTTAATGAAATCAAACTCATTCATTTTGTGGAATAGATGAATGAAAACATTCTATAACGTATATTTTCTCCTTCATAGGAAAATTCATATTTATGGGTTAGTGATAGGGGAGAATTGGAGTAGGAGTTAAAGAATTAAATTTTAAACCATGACTCACTATTTATAAGTTATGTGATTGTCAGGGAGAAAGACCTTCCTCCGCCCTATGGTCCTTCTAGCTGGACTTATAATCAAAATGCCATGAGACAGATTAACAGGAGAAAATCAAATGTAATAGGTGTATGTACAGGCAATCCACCCAGACAAGAAATTTCAAAGACAATGAGGCAACATAAAGTTTATATGAGTTAAGGAGAGGGGCAGGGTCTGAGGACACAAAAGGGAGGAAGGCCATTAGCGGGAAGACAAAAGGGGATGTTTGGAAACAAGGTTTGCCCTATTATTACAGATATGTTCCTCAGGTAAAGGGAGTCTTTGTTAGCGTCATCTCTTTTGTGGTATAAGCTCTCCTTACCAGCGTAAATTTAGGCAGTTGAGGACCAGGAAGAGAGCTTTTCCTCTGTCTGCTGGGTTTTGATTACATTTAACCAAAATAATATTCATGCCAAAATGGCCTGTCTTTGGCAGGCTGCCCCTGGCCTCTACATGATTAAGTGATGCAATATGTTACTGTCATTTTCTTCAATATTACAATAATTATTTTAAAATTATCTCATAGTATTATATTTTATGCATGTACCATGATTAACTTCACAATTTTCTTAATTTGGTACATGTAAGTGATATTCAAGCATTATCCTCCATAAATAGAGTTACAAGGAGTAATACCATCATTAGTTTCCATAGTGATCTATAGACAGCAATAGCTTCATGTTGGTAATATTCACACATCAAGATAGGCCACAAATTTCATTTCTATAATGTTTGAGGCTAATGGTCAACCAGAAATCCAAAAGATCCTCAAGATAAAGATTAGACAAAGCACCTATGACCCAAGACTGCCACACCTATAATTCTGGATTCATTCATTATCTGCCTCTCCAACACCTGCCTTTTGTCCCTTAATGGGCCATAACCTTTCAGGCTTCTGTGCCTTTGGATGTGTGGACTCCACTTTCCTAGAAATCACTTCCTACTCCCCCACTCCATGTGGCAAAATATCACTTACTTTTCAACGTTCAGCTGAAATGTACCTCTTGATTACAGTTTTCCAAACTGATTTAGTTACTTTTTCTGTTCTCAGGCAGTTTTTTTTTTAATATTTTTATTTATTTTTGAGACAGAGAGAGACAGAGCATGAGCGGGGGAGGGGCAGAGAGAGAGGGAGACATAGAATCCGAAGCAGGCTCCAGGCTCTGAGCCATCAGCACAGAGCCTGATGCGGGGCTTGAACTCACAGACTGTGAGATCGTGACCTGAGCCGAAGTCAGACACTTAACCGACTGAGCCACCCAGGCGCCCCTCTCAGGCAGTTTTTAAACTTTCAGTGTTATAGCATTATATGCTTAGTAAGACCTAGGACCAGAGTTTTCCAAACATCATATATCCAGTTCTGAGACTAGTGCTTGGAGCTGAATAAAATTCAATGAATTTAAATTGAATTCAACTGGTGTAATGAACTGAATGCTTATGTCTCCCTCAAAATTCATATGTTGAAATCTTAACCCCCAATAGGGTATTGTAAAGTCGGGCCTTAGGGAGGTGATTAAGTCATGAGGGTGGATTCCTCACAAGTGGGATTAGTGCTCTTATAAAAGAATCCCAGAGAGTTCTTTTCACCCTTCCTTCACGTGAAGACACAGTGAGAAGATTGTTGTTTATGATCCAGGAGGTGGTCTCTCACCTAAACTGAATCTGCTGGCTCCTTGATTTTGGGCTCCCCACCCCCAGAGTTGTGAAGGAAATATTTTTGTTTAAGCTACCCAATCTTTGGCATTTTTGTTATAGCACCCAAACAAAACAAAACAAAGGATAAAAGAGATGAGATAGGCAAGAGCTTTTATCTTTGAGTATCTTACAGGATGGAGCGTTCACATTCCCTCCAAAGTAATTCTTAGAGTATATTTGTTTGATTTTCAACATAAAATTCTGCTTTTGCAGAGCCTTAAAAAATGCTGTAGCTTTTTCATCAGTGTTGACCAAATGGTCTAGAACACTTACAGGAAGCTTTCTTCTAACATTGAAACTGGTGGTACAGAAATCTGGGGGTGAAAGTGAGGCTGATGGCGGGGGACAGAGCATAGGAGTGGGAACTGATTGAATATCACACGTGAACTTGCCTCTTCCGATATTCCAGGACAATGTGTGAATCAAAAACTAAGACTATAAGAGTAATAACTAGACTTTAGAGTTTTGAGAGATGAATACTTGGTAGGATTATTAGAACAAGAGATGATAACAGTTATTTATTTCACTTAGCACAGGCATCAATGAAGACAAAATCGGAAATTAAGAGAAAACAAAATCAATATATGAAATTAACAGAAGTAGCCCCACTTACTCTTACACTACAGGAGCATCACCTTACCAGTCTCTGGTCTGATGCGTTGTTCTCAGAGTTAGATACTTTGCTTTAGAAAGAGCAATAAATGGGTGTGCAGTTTAACCCAAACCTTTAGTAAAACAGATTATACGTTTATTTTTGTAATAAACTTAGTATTTTTTTTCTTTTCAGATTTCCTATTTAAGAACCAAGTAGGTTAGGGGCACCTGGGTGGCTCAGACAGTTGAGCGTCTGACTTTGGCTCAGGTCATGATCTCAGGGTTCATGAGTTTAAGCCCCACATCTGGCTCTCTCCTGTTAGCATGGAGCCCACTTTGGATCCTGTCTCCCTCTCTCTGCCCATCCCCTGCTCATGCTCATTCACTCTCTCTCAAAAATAAATAAACATTAAAAAAAAAAAAGAACCAAGTAGGCTAAAGGTTCTTAATACCTAAATGTAGAAGTCTCAATCTGATCACTACAATGATACCTCAGACAAAGTCTGAGGCAAAGTCTCTGCCAAAGTTGTGGCAGAGCTAAAAATTGATTATGTTCAGCTACGGAAGCCTGAAGAATATTACCAGGAAAAGCCATATATCTAGACAATTCCCAAGAAACTTGAATTTCATAAGAAATAAATTACTACTGAAAAATTTTGGTAACTAATGGTATATGCTAAAATGACCCATTCTATCATATTAACAGCAAACACATAAATTCTATTCATAGGTCAGAAATTATAATGGAAATAATGAAAAGGTTTCTACTGCAGGATCTTACAGTGTGCTATACAAATTTACTACATAGGGGCGCCTAGGTGACTCAGCTGGTTGAGCCTCCGACTTTGGCCCAGGTCATGATCTTGCAGTTCATGAGTTCAAGCCCCGCGATGGGCTCTGTGCTGACAGCTCAGAGCCTGGAGCCTCTTCGGATTCTGTGTCTCCTTCTCTCTCTGCCCCTACCCCACTTACACTTTGTCTGTCTGTCTGTCTCTCAAAAATAAATAAACATCAAAAGTATTTTTTTAATTTACTAGATAAAATCTCAAGTCTGAGATTTAAATTCTATATCTGTGTTCTAATTCTATATCTCTGTCTTTTTTTTGAAAGACAGAGAGAGAGAGAGAGAGAGAGAGAGAGAGCACATATGCCCTAGCTGGGAAGGAACAGAGGGAGAGGGAGTCAGAGAATCTTAAGTAGGCTCCATGCTCAGGGCAGAGCCCAACACGAGTTCAAACTCACAAACTGTGATATTATGACCTAAGCCGAAATCAAGAGTCAGGCGCTTAACCAACTGAGCCACACAGGCACCCCAAGACAATTTTTAAACGGCTGATCACCCATTAAGGATTAAAGGCTTTCTGTCTATTTGCCCTTCTGGTACCCAGTTCCTGGGGCTTTTTTTGAAGTTTATTTATTTTGAGAGAGACAGAGACAACGTGAGCAGGGGAGGAGGGGAGAGAGAGAGAGAGAGGAGAGAGCATTCCAATCAGGCTCCACACTGTCAGCACAGAGTTGCTGTTGTTTTTTAATCTCAAGGTAACATATCTATAGGTTAAAAACTATCAAATATCTACAATTTTATGTGGTTTAACCTAATAACAATAATCCAATGAGTATAATTGCAAACTAGATATACAAACAAATCTAACTGTAAACACAATAAAAGCTATTTTAGGATATATAGAAAGAAGATGCCCTCCAAGGAGAGCAGACCAAATAAGAATATTGAGGCAGCTAACTTAAATAATTTCAGAAAGCCAAAGTCCACAATAAATTGCAGATTGCATTAATATTTATAATATCTTCATGATTATTGAAGTCTTATAGTTGACAATATTTAAAAAAATTGATTATATAGCTGAGTCCATGGCTTACATTTTAAGTAAGGAAGAACCTGCTAAAAATCAATTTTTAGCATTTCTTCTGCTTAGAGACTTAGTCATAAAACTGTCAATATCATCATTAAATCAGCATCAACAGCATGATATATTTGTACTTTATATATTGTGTCATGAAGTGGATTCATTGTAAATTTCTCAGTGACAATGAATTCCAAAGTAACAGATATATTAAACATATTTTTCCTCATGTACTGGAGAACTTATTTGCAAACATAAGTAAGAAAATGGTACATGAACTGTGTTAAAACAATGAGTTATTCATTTTTTAATCCATTGTTTTACAAATCAAGTCATTCACATGAAAAAAAAATAGAAGTTTAATTCCAAATAATAAAAAATTCACTCTTGGGTATTTATGGCTATATAGCTTTAAATCTCTGTTAAACATAAATAAATAGTTCATCTTTCACCTTTCCTGCTATGATTTGAACTATCAGCAAAGGATCCCACCTAAAATATCCTAGAAAAGATATTTTATTTTCACCATGTTATAAACATTTCAAGTCTTTCCTTTGCCATACCTATGTGAGTGAATTCCATTACCCAGATGCAGGGGAAAAAAGATGTGGGGGAAATGGCATAGTAAGAAGGAAAACTTCTTTTTTTTTATGTTTATTTATTTATTTTGAGAGAGAATGCAAGCAGGGGAGGGGCAGACAGAGGGGGAGAGAGAGAATCCCAAGCAAGCTTCCTGCTGTCAGCACAGAGCCCAACACAGGGCTCAAACTCACAAATTGTTAGATCATGACCTGACCCAAAACCAAGACTCCAATGCTCAACCAACTAAGCCATCCAGGAACCCCAGGAAGGAGAACTTCTGAAGTCAGATCACTTTCGTAGGGAAAACATTCCTTCATAGAAAATAATAATAGTAAAATAATGGTGATATGTCACATTTATCTAGCACTCAACATTCTCAAAATACTTCCTTGTACTTTATCTTATGTACAGAGGATTTGATATATACTAAATTATCAAGTGTCAAATGTCACTATGGCAAATGACAGATAAGACCTTGTACTGAATGATATACAAAACAAACTAATAGCTAAATAAGTATGTAGGTAGGTCACAGATTAAGTAGATTTCTTTTATAGATTATACTAGCACATAAAAATCTGTTTGCCTATATCATGAATGAACACTCCTTTTATAGGCTATATGCAGTCATAAACAGTTAATGTTCTACATTATGTTTCAACAGTTATGCTCAAGTGAAAGAGTTATTTCCTTCCCCAAAACAGAGATTGCTCGTGGCAGTAATCATATATTAGTCAAAACTATCTATCACAAACACATAGCATAACTCAATCTTCATAATTAAACATTAAATCTAAAAACGCTGTTTGTGATTGATTGCAAAATATTTTAAGGCACTTTTCGATTCATGAAATTTATCATAAATATCTTAGAAAATGAAAAAAATTGCATTTTGAGAGATTGACTTTGCAAATAAAATTACAGTTTTTACTGTCATAGATGAGAAGTAAAATATTCTTTCACTCAGAAATATAGCACTTATTTCCCAACCTTTTAAAAACATATAAGAATATTACTTTAAGAATTTCCACATTTCATAGATTAAGTATTTTTATGATCACATTTCTGGGGAATTTGATCTGTTACAGATCTTATTTGAGAATTCGAAAACAGACATTAATTTGATAAGTCAAAGGTCTCAATATTATATTTTTCCATGTTGCCCCACTGACCTTTAGAAAAGATATGAAATTTTCTTTCTAATGGCTTATCTCAAAAAGAACATGAACAAAAGACAAAAGGCCTTTGCCCTCTGAATCTCAAGGTGACATTTAAGACTGACATCCAGCTAGCAGAAGAAGATCTCAAAATTTATTCTTGTCCTGTGGGGATAAGCAAATCATTAATATAAGAAGGTATCAGGCCATTAAGTGCTTTAAACATCAACAATAAAACTTTAAAATCAATGCAAACCCTGACAGGAAGCCAATATAAAAACTGGAAGACAAAACTGATGTACTTTGAACAGGTAAGTAGCCTCACACTGTGAATGAACTGAACCTCGGAGATTGATTTATCAAGAAATCGAAACATCAGATGTTGAACCAGTCCAGTCTCAGTGATTATCACATTGTAGTATTTTCAGTACCATTCACGTCTTCGCCCTACTCAAATGATGTCCCAAAGAAGAGAACTAGGTCTTAACAAGAGCATCATCCTACACTGAAACCAATAACTAGACTCAAATTAATAGTAACACCAATCTTTGTACAATACTTTGGATTTCACAGTGTTCTTTTTTAAATGGAATTTTCTGTAATCAAGGAACAAGGAGATTCACAGTCGAAAGAATATATTCACATGCTTATTTTTGTCCTACTATTATTCTAATCATAACCCTAACAATGAAGACAAATATTAAAAAGTGAGAGTTATGGGGTTCTAAAACTTCTGATGTGCAAAATTTATAATTTATGGAGAACAGTTCTAATTTCTTTTCAATATACTTTCGCCATTTGATACCTTACATAAAACATAGTATAATAATAATAACAATAATGCTAATAATAGCTGACACTGGCCACTTTTAAGAGACATTCATGGACTGATTTAATCTACTACTACTATCCTAATTTACAGATGGGGAAGCTAAGGCAGACAACATGAAGTGACTAAGATTTTATAACATAAAAATATTGGGACCAGGGGCACCAAGGTGGCTCCATTGGTTGAGCATTTGACTTTGCCTCAAGTCATGATCTCACAGTTCGTGAGTTCATGCCCTGCATCAGGCTCCCTGCTGTCAATGCAGAGCCTGGTTTGGATCTTCTGTCCCCCCACCCCTTTCTCTGTCCCTCCCTTGCTCATATTCTCTCTGTTAAAAATAAATACAAACATTTTTAAAAAATATTCGAACTAGGATTCTGACCCCAGAAACTAATATGCCACATCTGCCGTGTGTATGTGTACACACACACACACACAATATATACACACACTAATATATATATGCTATTTTAATACCTATATATACCATATATACTATTTTAAAATTTAATATGTTGGGGTGCCTGGGTGGCTTGGTCACTTAAGCGTCCGACTTCGGCTCAGGTCATGATCTCACGGTCCGTGAGGTCAAGCCCCGCGTCGGGCTCTGTGCTGACAGCTCAGAGCCTGGAGCCTGTTTCAGATTCTGTGTCTCCCTCTCTCTGACCCTCCCCTGTTCATGCTCTGTCTCTCCCTGTCTCAAAAATAAATAAACATTAAAAAAATAAATAAATAAAATTTAATATCTTTAAATATCTAATATATATACTATTTTAATATGTATCTATTTAATATGTATGCTGTTATTCATATATGTGTTTGTGGGTTTAATTTGAAATGATACAATTGTCACATTGCAAATAGTGAAACAGCAAAGTGAGAAGTAAATCTATTCTCCAAAAAAATCACCTCTTTTTTAGTGAATAAAATCTTTTCATGTCAGTGTTCATACTCAAATGACTATTTCAAACAACAGTGATTGGAAAAGGAATTCTGTGCCTATTATTATTTTTTTCTTTCCTTAAAAGAAACATACAGAGTGTGTGCTTACATTGATTACACAGGGTCGGATAACTGAAAGATGCACAAGACTCCTCAAGGTGTATTCACACAAGCTTTGTTAAAAATAAAGGATATAGTACAATAGAAGAAAGACACTCCAGGCAATCACCAAAGAGTTCCAGGCCCCAGGATTCTTTCTAAGTCACACAGAGTGTGCTTTGTTTTCAGATTATGAACCACCAAGATATGCACAAAGTATCTTGATTTTAAGGGAACCCAAGTAAAAGTTTACAGCAGGGCTCTGCACTGTGTAACCAGTTAAAACAGGTGTAAAACATCAATAGAAACATTTCTAAACTGCATAGACAACCTTGCAGCAGGCGCCTCCAGGGAAGTTTGAACTTTTAACATCAAATCTCAAAGGACTAAGATGTCTCATCCTTACTTTGGCCAAAGATCAATTCCAGATTTTAGGCATCCACAGACATAAGCATAGAGCATTCCTAATTCACCTACAAAATAACCCGATCTTACACAGTGCTCATTATTGAGTGAGGCAATTTATTGAGCAGGTGCTGAGTAAGTACTGGTGGATTCTCTGGACCCTCAGCTAAAATTTGATACTTCTCTCTGTCTTGGTCCCATATCCTACTTTAAATGTACCAGCCTTCCCTGGAAGGCATGGTGGCAAAATTAAGAGGTTGATATTTACTTCCAGGGGGAGCCACCACACAGTTTAAAAAATAATAATAATGACAAAGCTAAATGGTGACAAAGAAGACAGAAGTGAAAACATGGCAGAGTATATCCTATTCTGGGGTTGGGAGATGCGATTTTAGTGCTCTCCTTTCTTTGCTTCTTTAGCAGATGCAAACACAAAACTCGGAGATGGGAATATCAATAGGAAGGGACAAAGAAATAGACAATTCATTTGAGCAAGCTGGAAACCAAATATTCACCTATTGCTTAGAAATGGTGATGCAAAATTCGTGTGTTTCCGATTTGACTGGTGTCAACTTGAATTACAAATGGCAGCTCAGGGCATAATTTTTCTTGGGTGAAGAAGAGGAGCTGCAAGTTAGAAATGCTGCACGTTTTTCCTGCACTGTATGTATAAATCATGTGGCAACTGCCACAGTCCCTACATCAAGATGTTGATGATATGTTACAAATTAACTTCTACCTTATTTATTTACTGCTGCTATGGTAACATTATTATGCAACTGATAAAGAACATAGCATTCTTTGTTATTTTAAAACAAATGGTTTACAGTGAAATCCAAAAACACTGAGGCTTCTCCTTTTTATCTTTAGGGCTGGGGGGCTACATAAGTGTCCAAGCCTGTAGGTCAAGTAGGTGGGGACTGATGGAGGTGGCAGAAAAAGGTAGATGGTGTATGTGGAGAGACTAAGGTGGAGTCACACGATCCTTTAAAAAGAGTGAACTATGGAGTCAAACTGTCATCTCTACTGTTGCTTATAATCCAAGATTTGTATCTTTTATGTCATATTGTCTAATGAATGTGTTAAGTATCTTATAGTAAGTTGAAGTGTTAATATCAAGTCTCATACTGACCCAAACAGGTAGGATAGAATCAGCAAATTGTCTTTACTGCCATACAATTTCCATATCCCCATTCATATCAAACCCGAATGTGAAACAGCAGGATATCAAATTACTTTTGCCTTCCCATAGTCACACATGTATACTTGATGAAATAGCTTGAATACTGATAATGCTACAGGGAATGTGCAGAAATGAGACTTCTAAAATAGTGCTTATAATCAGGAGCTAGACCTTTATCATCTGGTCATGCTGATATCATCTTGGTAAGCAAGTTTCCATTTTTTTCCTCTAGAGGAAACTGACTTTTGTCCATTGTTCCAGCTGTTAAGAGTGTGCACATTTCAATTCAAATGCAAATTATTTCAAAAGTCTTAGACATGCATTTTAATCTAAATTTAATAATGCCTACTAACAGAGAAATAGAACACCAAATATTTATCTTTTATTAAGGATTATCAAGTTTACCAAACTGGATAACAATGTATTTAACATTTTATTGGTTCACTCCTGACTCTTTGACTTTTGAGAAGATAATAACAGTCCTGTACAAAGGCAGTGTTTACCAGCAGGAGAAGCTAATCATTTGTTGACAACTGACAGTATGAACATAGTAGGTATTCATGTTCTCACTGAAGGAAATCAAGATTCTGTGTGACCTCCAAGCTGATTAAAGCACAAACTCATAACTATGATTAAAGACGACTCCCTTATTTAGGAAATGCTCTCTTTGCTCAGTGCAAATTTAGGAGTCTGACATGTAAATGGTAACAAAGGCGAAGAGGAACATTGCTACAGTATATGCTAACAAGAGCAGGATCTCTGGGCTTGTTGGACTGTAGGTGTTTCAACCAATTCGTTATTTACTTTTGCTCCTCACACGGGCTGCAAGGATTGCCCTAACTTTTATTTGTCTACATTTGATTAGAACCAGCTTGAACACCACATTCCTTTCCAGGAGAAAAGTCAGCACCTAATGCCGGGAGCTAGTATCTCCCAGACAATCATCCAAGTGACTCAAATTAGATGCTCAGTAAGATTCCAACCTCAGGCAATGAGAAGTGTTGGAGTTTGTCAGCTCACGGCTGCTTTACCTGCCTTTGCTCCTTGCTGTCACACACCCCTGTTGTAGAAAACTGGTCCTTGGCCATCTTTCCAAAGATGCTATTTGCACTGCAGTAAATTCTTACTTGCCTCGGTTTCGTTCTAAGGCGTTCTTCTCTGGAGGACAGATTTCCTTTTGTATCCTGTTCAACCCTGGCTGATCTCTACCCTGGCCCTTAATGCTCATTCTTTTCAGTGATCACTCCTAGCCATCCTGTTCCCCTGAACTCTCACTGCCCAAGAGATTCTCTGCCTAGAAAAAGTTGGGCTTAAAACAATTTCAACCACTGTTGTTCTTACCCAGGGACACCACCACCCAAGGGCCTGCTGTCTTTCAGTAAATCATTCATAGGACACTTAGTTCTTCTGGATAGCAAGGAAGATCGAGACTTTAACATACAGGAAGCCTAATTTACCAGGGAAGCGAGGGACCTTCTAAGGAGTGGTCCTTTCCTTTCTTCCCATGCCCACCACTGTCCTCAAATAGTCAGACAATAAAGTAACACAAAGTAATATTATAATACTCTGGTGAAAGAAGTACTGTGGACAGTGGTAACACAAGTTAAAAGCCTGGAGATCAGAAGAAGATTGGCAAATTTTGTAATATAAAAGGCCAATGTAGCCAGAGCAAAGTGAGCAAAAAGCATGTTAGGAGGAGAAAATTTTGAAAAAAAAATGAATGAGGCAGGTTTATAGGGCCCAGGAGTCACTGGGAAGCAGTCTGGATTTTAATTAAGTGTTTTGAACAGGGGCTTGATATAATCTCATGTTTTAAGAAGAGCACTTAAGATTGTTATTGTGAAAAAATTCAGACACAAAACTTTGTGGACAAAAATGATGCAATATTTATTTCCCACAGTTGTTTAAGAAATGACTTAACAAATATAGTTGCAGTGTCCTATGTACATTTCCCTAAGCAGATCTTCCTTCTATCCCATTCTTTGCACACACAGGCAACTGTTCCTCTGAATTTGGGGGTTATAATGTCCATTTCTTTATACTTTAAGGACATATTCAATGTTTAATAACATTATACTGTACTTGCTCATATTTGCTTAACAGTTATCTATGTTGATATGAATTACTCTGGTTCATTCATTTTTGCTGTCACATATTATTCCACAGCTAAATACTATCAATCTTTCTCCCATTAATATTACAATCAGTGATTCTATGAATATTCTTGTACGTCATCTTCTGAACAACATTATGTTTGTGTACATTGAACCATCTTGGCATCCCTTGAATAAATCCCACTCGATCGTAGTGTTTGACCCTTTAATGTATTGTTGAATTTGATGAGCTAATATTTTGTTGAGGATTTTTGCATCTATGTTCATCAAGAACATAATTTGGCCTGTAATTTTCTTTTCTTGTAGTGTTCTTCTCTGATTTTGGTAACAGAGAAATGCTGGCCTCATGAAAGGAGTTTGGAAGCATTCCTTCCTTTTCTATTTTTTGGAAGAATTGAGATGGATTCGTACTAGTTCTTTAGGTGTTTGGTAGGATTTGCTAGTGAAGCCATCTGGTCCTGGACTTTTGTTTGTTGGGAGATTTTTGATTACTGATTCAAGCTCCTTACTAGTAACTGGTCTTCTTACATTTTCTATTTCTTCATGATTCAATCTTGGTAGGTTATCTATTTCTAGGAATATATTCATTTCTTCTAGGTTGTCCAATTTTTTGGTATATAATTGTTCCTACAATTATGTATGTATGTATACAATTACCCCTTAACATGAGCTGAGGAAAATATGACATTACTGCAGTGCAAATAGTCTCTTGTGATCCTTTGTATTTTTGTGGTATCAGTTGTATCATTTACTTTTCATCCTGATTTTATTTAAATGTACTCTCTCTTTCCCTTGATGGGTCTAGCTAAAGGTTTGTCTGTTTGTTTACCTTTGAAAAAACCAGTTATTTTCATTGACCTTTTCTATTACCTTTTTAGTCTTTATTTCATTTATTTCTACTCTGATCTTTGTTATTTACTCCCCTCTACTAACTCTGGGCTTAGTTCTTCTTTTTCTGGTATGTTTAGGTGTAAAGTTAAGTTGTTTATTTGAAATATTTTGTTTTCTCTTTTTTTTAAACACTTTTATTCATTTTTGAGAGACAGAGAGGGACAAAGCGTGAGCAGGGGAGGTGCAGAGAGAGAGAGAGAGAGAGAGAGAGACAGATCCCGAAGCAGGCTCCAGGCTTGAGCTGTCAGCACAGAGCCCGACGCACGTCTCAAACTCATGAACTGCGAGATCATGAACTGAGCCGAAGTTGGACACTTAACCAACTGAGCCAGCCAGACACCCCTGAAATATTTTGTTTTCTTAATATAGACATTTGTATTATGAACTTCCCTCTTAGGACTGCTTTTGCTACATCCCTTAAGTTTGGGGACGTTGTATTTTCATCTTCATTTGTCCCAAGGCATATTTTTATTTATCTTTTGATTTATTTTTCGACTCATTGGTTGTTTGGTAGCATGTTACTGTGATTTTTTTAGTTTTCTTCTTGTAACTGATTTCTAGAATCCTACCCTTGTCATCAGAAAAGATGCTTGATAGGATTTTAGCCTTTCTACATGTATTAAGACTTGTTTTGTGGCCTAAGATATGATCTATCCTGGAGAATATTTCAAGTGTGCCTGAGAAGAATGTGATTTCTGTTGCTGTTGGATGGAATGTTCTGTAAATGTCTAAGTCCATGTGATCTAAATTCCAATGTTTCCTTATTGATTTTCTGTCTGGAGAATCTACCCATTGTTGAAAGTGGGGCATTAAAGTTCCCCACTATCATTATATCCCTGCCCATTTCTCCTTTTGAGTCTGTTAATATTCTCTTCCATGTTTAAAGACGTTTGTGATTACATTGGGCCCAAGTGGATAATTCAGAATATTTCTCTATTTTAAGGTTAGTTTTTTTTTGTTTTGTTTTATTAGCAAAGTTGATTCCATCTACAACTGCGATTCCCCTTTTCCATGTAACCTAACATATTAATATGGCCCAAGAATTACAACATGGACTTTTTGTGGGAGGACATTATTGTGACTACTACATGCACACACGGTAGAGTTTTCTAGAAGTGTGATTGCTTAGGAAATAAGCAATCACGATAGCCATTGCTAAATTGGTCTTAAGTAGCAATGTTGCTTCATATCCTTATCAACAGTACTAGACATTATTACTTGCAAATTTGACATATGTGAAATGGGATCTCATTCTGGTTGTAATTTTCATTTCTCATTACTTGTGAAATTAAGCAGTTTTTCTTAAGTGTGTTGGACATTGGTTTTTTTGCTTCTATGATTTGCCTGGTAATGTCCTTTAGTCATATTTTCCTTCTGAGTAACATTTTTCTTATTGATTTCTAGAAGTTATTTATATGTTCTGAATTTCAGGGAAATAAAACTGCACTAGATTTATCAGTGCTCCCTCAACAAGCTCTAGTCTCCTATGACATGAAATGTACATGATATGAAGATAGGGAATGCTTGCTTTCACTTCCTCCAGAAATATTTTATTCTTGGGGCGCCTGGGTGGCTCAGTCGGTTAAGCGGCCGACTTCGGCTCAGGTCATGATCTCGCGGTCCGTGAGTTCAAGCCCCGCGTCGGGCTCTGTGCTGACAGCTCAGAGCCTGGAGCCTGTTTCGGATTCTGTGTCTCCCTCTCTCTGACCCTCCCCCGTTCATGCTTTGTCTCTCTCTGTCTCAAAAATAAAAACGTTAAAAAAAAAAATTAAAAAAAAAATTTTACTCTTCATATACCTTGAGAATCTTATCTGTTTCTTGAGTTAATGGGTCTGACACAGAAAAGATAATAAAACTTCTCTTTTTTCCCTGAGTGAGTCAGATAGTTCTAGCCAGTCTAGATGCCTAGATTAAGCCTCTGGTGTGCCAGGAAGGCTGGAGCGTGATCTCCCCAGGTATTTGTATTTCATGGTAGAATGAGACCTAGAACTTAGAGACAATGCTAGTGTCTTAAAAGGCAAAAACAGATGGGGTTATCTGACTCCTTGAAATTTTATTTACATACTAAATGGAACAGGAAGAGAAGAGAAAGGGATGACTGTCTCCTTCATCTTTATTAACAGAGAAAAATCATTTTTTCCTTATCTCTCATCGATGGGGTATCTAACTACTGGAATAGAACAATTGATTTAATTCTCATCATGTTGCCCTAGATGTAAGGACTAACAATGAGACTTAATGCCATTATTTTAGTGAGGCATTTAATAAGAACCTGGTCTGTGTACATTCATATACAAGTAATAAATATAAAGATTAAAAAATCAATAAAAATAGTAATTTCACCATAACTGCTTCATGTTAAAGCCAAATAGATATTTAAAAGGAAGGATGCAAGAGACAGGAATTGCAAGATACCTGTCTGTCCTAGTTAACCTACCCTGTTTTTGACAAGTGATTTCTTAGTTGTCGTCACTTGAAGGATAAGTTGTTAGGGGTTTTGGGGTGCCTGAGTGGCTCAGTCGGTTAAGTGTCTGACTTCAACTCAGGTCACGATCTCTCGCTTCGTGGGTTCGAGTCCCGTGTCAGGCTCTGTGCTGACAGCTCAGAGCCTGGAGCCTGCTTCAGATTCTGTGTCTCCCTCTCTCTCTTCCCCTCCCTCCCTCTCTTCCTCTCTCTCTCTCTCTCTCTCTCTCTCTCTCTCTCTCAAAAATAAATAAATATTAAAAAGATTTTATAAAAAATAAGTTAGAGGTTTTGACATGTCGTCATAATTGACTTTCACTGGGACACTGACAGGATACACCAAATTCTTTGCAGCCAGGATTCAGATCTCTACAAAGGAAAAATCATTTGAGGTCGAAACAGTAGAAAGTAGAAGAATGGGTAGAAAATCATTCAGGTAATGAATATGAGGGATATCTATCAGTAAGTAGTGACTATTCATTCATAAAGACAGGAGCATGGGGCATAAATCATAATGTCTCAAATGATTAGATACTTTGGGGGAAAATATTGACCTCCTTTCCCAAGTGAGCAGGAACCAAGCATTTCAATTTGGCCTTGACTGTCAGGAGCAAAGGCTGGGTGAGATCGTGGGCATGGTAGATTTTTCACAGTAGTCTGCAGGAAATACGAAACGAAGACATCATCCTGAAGGGGACAGAAGGGCAACACACAAAAAGGGGCCTGTATACTGTAAGTGGTAAGAAGGTTAGAGAACGAAACCTAGATCCCAATTGAAGGGTCTACAGTAGAACCACACAAGATAGAGCACGGCTTTAGGAAGTACAGCCACAGTGTAACAGAAGAAAAAGTAACTTGGAAGTTGGGATTAAGGGGGCCTTTATTGAGCACCTTGTACTGTAAAGTAGCTGTGGACAGAGTTGAAAGAGAGAGGAAAGAGAGAGAGAGAAGGGGGGGAGTAGACAGACAGAGAGAGAGAGAGGGAGAATGAGAGAGGAGGGCAAGACTGATGTCCCAGAGAAACTGGAAAATAATGTGAAGTCAATCATGGGAGGAAAGATAGAGATCCAGTTACTGGAACTATAGAATAAAATGAGAAATTTTTATGTTATTAGGCTAAAGTAAAAGAGTTATTCCTTCTTTTCTCTCTTTTTTCTTTTTGCCTCTCTAAGTACTTATATTAAGCAAGGATAAATAAACTAGTCATTTAACTCCACCCAATGACTCTATGACAAATCATTTCTGTTTTTGAGTAGATGTTCCAAAACAAGAGGAATTTCTTTTAATATGGAGTAATTTTGGAGTACTCACTTCCAAAATTATGCAGTCACTCTAATTTTGTAAATTGAGAGAAGTTTCTTAAAGATGAGTATCTCTGATGCATATGCTTGCATAATTTCTAAATAGCACAATCATATTTAGGAAATATGTTTGCCATAAGATCCAGCATGAAAGTGTCTTTAATTATCTATCATAGTATGAAAAAAAAAATAAGGGCTACATCCAGATTTTAAGATCCAGAAGTGTTTGTACCAATTTTAATTGCCTTTTACCCTGCAGTAATATGAACTTTGTAAGGATGGTTTACAACCATTTTCAAAATGTTTCCCAATCTTAAGGCAATTTTAAAGTAACTCTCCCTTCTTTTAAGTATGTGCCAAGCTTGAAATTGCAACACCAAACTATCAAAAACAGCCACAAAAAAAAAAAAAAAAACTAACAAAGAGCCAAAAAGCCAAACTAACAAAAGAGTTATGTTTACCATCTAATACTTTTGTTACTAAGAAAGACAAGATGGTGTGTTAAAATCATCTGAGATGAAGCCATTGAGAAAATGATAATTAAATGAAATTATTTGAAATACATCTGGCAGTTCATCAAATATAGTATCCTGCTTTAAGTAAAGGCGAATACATGATGCTCTAGCGTGGTGTTTGAAATGGGGCTACTGCAACTGAGGACTGAATATGAATTTATTTAATTCTAATTTTCTTATCTACATGTCGGATAGCATGGCTGTAGAGAAAGTGAAAGTTGATATGTCAGTGAAGAGAAGAAACGTTCTCTTCATGCTACACTTCACTGAAGAGTTGAGGGGAAATTTTTTAAAAGCATCTTACAACATGTTCAAAATGGAAAATAAACTGAAATTAGTAGAAAGGGTAGTTTAAGTCAACCATCCATCAGTATTTTGCTGTCTACTCACACATACGGGATTATGGGAACATTTTACAGGAATTATGGGTCCAAGAGCAAAAGAGAATATAAAAACTTAGAAAATATGAGATATTAATATCAACACAATTGCACTTATTTGGGGGAAAAGTAAATGGTTTTTGCGAACCACAACCTGATCCGTGCTTTATTTCGAAACTATTAGGGAAATATGGTTCCATAATGGTTTCAGTCTTCCCAAATTTACAAGTTACCCGTTTAAAACCTTGGAGTCTCCTCTGTACCTCATGTCACTCAAGAGATACAAGAATTTCAACTTTGGGGCACCTGAATGGCTCAGTCAGTTAAGCGTCCTGATCTCAGGTCATGATCTCGATTTCATGAGTTCAAGCACTGCATTGAGCTCTGTGCTGACAGCTCAGAGCCTGGAGCCTGCTTCAGATTCTGTTCCCCAATCTCTTCCTGCCCCTCCCCCACACAGGTTCTGTCTCTCTCTCAAAAATAAATAAAACCTTTTAAAAAAGTAAAAATAAAATGGAGTGCCTGGGTGGCTCAGTCGGTTATGCTTCTGACTCTTGGTTTTGGCTCAGGTCATGATCTCACAGTTCATGAGATTGAGCCCCACATTGGGCTCTGTGCTGAAAGCTCAGAGCTTGGGGCCTGCTGTAGATTCTGTGTCTCCCTCTCTCTCTCTCTCTCTCTGCCCCTCCCCTGCTCACTCTCTCTGTCTCTCTCTATCAAAAATAAATAAAATTAAAAAAGAATTTTTCAAAATTAAAAAAAAAGAATTTCAACTTTAATCTTACTAGAAATTGATATCTTTATTCAGGTAACAGCCCCTGATTTTTCACTATATGAAGACCTTTGGACAAGGTAGCAATAGGAATTAGGAAAAAAAAAAAAAAAAAAAAGAAACTAAGTAGGAAGACAAAACTATGCAGGTATCAAATGTTTGATAAACTAACAAAAGGCATCAACAGTAAGAGAGTGACCTGCTGAGTACCTGGGAGGATTTCCGAGATGTAAACTGTAGGAAACACTGCTGAGTGCTTGAAAACCAAGAAATGAGGGTGTGACAGCGACCCCTGGGTCTTCTGGAGCCTCAGATGCATGTATTCGTCTGTATGAGTACAAATGCCTGTGGACAGCCCATCCTCTATTATTTCTCTTTCTATAATCTGCCCTTTGCCTAAACCTGAACTGATGAAACCGGATTAGAGCTGATAAGAACTGAAGTGAGAGGAAGTATAGGTTGTCATTGTCCCTTGATGTCCTTGTTCTCCTTGCTTTTGTTTTCCCACTTTCACTCAGCACCAGTAGCCACTGTGTGTTGTGACTGTGACGTGAGTGTGAACCCTCTGCCTGAAGGTCACTGAAACTTGTCTCAGGTCTGAATGGCCTACGTTATTATGAAGTTGAACCACTCAAAATTACCAATATCCAATCATTTTCTTACCTACAAAAGTGGTAATTTCAAATGTTTAACTTACAATATTGGTAGGGAATCTTGATTTTAGTAATAATTATTATAAAAATAAAATTAATGTATACATTATTGTTTCAAATAGTATTTTGAAAGAAAAGCAATTTGTTTCAATTTCACATAACATAGAAAATTTAAATTCTTTCCATTTGCCAATCTTTATTATTAAAATAGGAAATGGTGAGACATGGTCCCAATTTCTTATCTAAGTCTTACTTTCATTTGTGTGTCTCCCTCATTCACAAAATAAACACTCTGGTTTTATAGTAAACAAAATGGACTACTAGTCTCTTTGGAACTTCAGCTTTCTTAATTGGATCATCTCCTCAATAATCTCTTTTTTAATGCTATCTTATAATGTGAAGTATTAGCAAATATCAGTAAGGTGACTTAATTTAATAACAGAAAATCTTTTAGGCTAAGAAGTAGAGTTAAGAATATGTAATGAAAATTACAGAAAGAATATTTTAATGAGTGGTAATGTGCACTAATATGAAAAGATATTCAAGATATGTTAAAATGACAAAAAGCAAGGCACGGAATACTGTATGATTTTCTGTCTTTTGTGAAAGACAGGAGAAAATGAACATATCTCCATAAAAACAGTAGCAGCATATATAATAAACTAGTAAAAGTGATGAAGAGGATGAAAGCAGGGTGGAAGCAAGAATAGTAACTGTAGGGGCACCTGGGTGGCTCAGTCAGTTAGATGTCTGACTCTTTTTTTTGGTTCAGGTCATGATCTCACGGTTTGTGAGTTTGATACCCACGTCGGGCTCTGCACTGGCAGCCAGGAAGCCTGCTTGGTATTCTTTCTCTCTCCCTGTCTCTGAGCCTTCCCTACTTTCTCCCCAAATAAAGAAATAAATAAACATTAAAAAAGGGAATAATAACTATATATGTCTTTATAAGTTAAAAGTTAAAAGATATCCTTGTAGGTATTTTAATTGGCACCAGCTTATAATTTTAATGTTTTCAATATACAGCTGTTACAGAGATGCCTGGGTTTAGCTATAGCAGCATTTTAGGAAAGAAATTCTCACAATGTTATGTGAAAGATAACTAATATTTAGTACAATGGTTCTCAAATTTTATTGTGCATAAAATCTCCCAGATGCTTTGCTAAAAATCCATATTCTTGGTGCCTAACCCAGATTATAAATTAATAGATTTGAAGTAGAGTTTAAGAATATGAATTTTAATAAACCCTAGGTAATGGTCATCCAAAAATTTATTGACCCTACTTTAAGTAATACTGTTTTATATTAGGGTATCTAATATCTTTACATTTTAATGCTATTGCAACATTAATAGGTTCTCAAATATTAAGAGAATAAATGTCTAAAAATAGTTTTTTCTTAAAAGGAATTGATTTTTTTGATCATGATTTAATTTTGCTCATTAGCTAATTTACAAGTTAATATTTAGAAGTCCAAATCTTTCTTTATATGTGACATTAACTGGTAAGGTTATATAATAAGCCATAAGAAGACAGTAAAGAACATTATAGGTTTATCATTCAAATAATAAAGAAAGGCTCTATAGCAATTACAGAGTAAAATTGAAACTTTTAAAGTGAGTAGTAGACATTGTTAATCTTCATACCTGTTCATCTCCTGAACTTCATTTCAACATTTAGGAAGTTCTCTCAAGTGTTAAGAGGCAGAACCTACCCTTAGATTCAGAAGCTGGATACGCTCTTTTCAAAACATTATTTAGAGCTGCAACCAGACATGTAGAAAGCCTAGAAAAAGCAAAAGTGGGTACAAGTAGGTTAAAAGTAGGTAGCAGAAGGATTGGCTAAATCAAATTTTACACATTAATAAAGACTATGACCATGTTAGTAACATTTGATTTATAAATAAGGGATGGGGAGGCACCTGGGCGGCTCAGTCGGTTAAGTGGGTTAAGTGTCTGACTTTGGCTGAGGTCATCACCTCACAGTTTGTGAGTTCGAAGCCCTGCATCAGGCTCTGTGCTGACAGCTCAGAGCATGGAGCCTGTTTAAGATTTTGTGTCTCCCTCTCTCTCTGCCCCTCCCCTGTTCACATTTGCTCTCCTCTCTCTCTCTCTCTCTCTCTCTCTCAAAAATAAACAATAAAAAATTAAAAACATAATAAAAATAATAAAAATAAAGGTTGGTAATTTTAACATTCTACTGTTAGAAATACACTGATCTGTGTTAAAGGTGATAAGCAATTTCTAGTAGTTGTTTCCTTGGTGATATGATATCCATTACTGGAACATCTTTTTTTTAATGTTTATTTATGTTTGAGAGACAGAGAGACAGAACACGAGTGGGGGAGGGGAAGAGAGAGAGGGAGACACAAAATCCAAAGCAGACTCCGAGCTCTGAGCTGCCAGCACAAAGCCTGACATGGGACTTGAACTCATAAACCATGAGATCATGACTTGAGCCGAAGTCAGATGCTTAACCAACTGAATCACTAGGGCGCCCCATTACTGGAACATCTTTTCAGCGTATCATTTCACAAGGTGTAAACATTAAACTATTTCATGCCCATGGTTTGAATATTGACTTAGTTTCTCATTGATATTTACTAAATATTAAGACTGCTTTCATTTATTACTAATCTTCTTTTACAGTAACTTTTAGCTACCAGCAGATAAGGTTTTTTCTTTATACCTTGTCACGAAGTTATTTGCATGAAAATATGTAAATGTGTAATTGGTACTTCTATTTTAACACACTTTGCTTTAGTATTTTTTTTAATTTTTTAAATGTTTTTTTAATTTATTTTTGAGACAGAGAGACAGAGCGTGAGCAGGGGAGGGGCAGAGAGAGAGGGAGACACAGAATCCGAAGCAGGCTCCAGGCTCTGAGCTGTCAGCACAGAGCCCGACGCGTGGCTCAAACTCACAGACCTCGAGATCATGACCTGAGCTGAAGTCAGACACTTAACCGACTGAGCCACCCAGGCGCCCCTGCTTTAGTATTTTTAAGTGAAATAAGCAATAATTTCTCTGTAAAGAGAAATATGCTAAAATGTTTCACAAGTATTTTCATAACATTGTGTTTTATATAGTAGGTTTTCTCAAAAGAGAAATCATTTCCATATATCGCATTTTGAAAATGAATATGTCCAGGTATCCCAGAAAACATGGATTGTAATCATATATAGATTACTGATTTAAAATTGTCCCAGGCTTATAGAAAAAGGAATATTGTTGCAAAGGAATCCAATTCAACAGATTTCCAATGCAGGGCATTATTATTGTCTTCACATGAACTTTTATTGAAGAATTCTCACTGGGAAATAAGTAAACATAAGAGAGCCCAAGCTATGAAAAATCCATTTAGACCACTTTGAATATCATGCTAGATGCTATTAGACATTTATAAAGTGATTCATGTTGACACTCAGGAGTTCCGATTTATTTATTTTATATAATAAAAACACAACTTTCCATGAAAATTTGATGCAATATAAGAATTACTCTGAAAATTCAGTTTCTCTCATTTAAAAAGTTCCAATTGAATTACCACTTCCAGTAGAAATACTCATAAAGTTGTCAGTTTGTGTCAGCAAACTTCATGAGAAAGGCAATGTAAATTTTAAAATAAAGCAAATTTAACCTACTATTTATAGCAACTTTTCTTAAAGTGATATTCTTTTTTAAAAAAATGTTTTTTAATGTTTATTTGTTTTTGAGAAACAGAACATGAGTGGGGCAGGGGCAGAGAAAGAGGGAGACACATAATCTGAAGCAGGCTCCAGGCTCCGAGCTGTCAGCACAGAGCCCCACATTTGGCTCGAACCCAAGAACTGCGAGATCATGACCTTAGCTGAATGTGGATGCTTAACTGACCAAACCACCCAGGTGCCCCGGCACATGTATACTTTTAAATGTGTGTATGTTTTATTGGAAAAGAGTGAATAGATTTTTGGTTTTATGTAATGCAGGCTGTGTAATTTAGACTGCAACTTACACATAACACAATCTTAAAACTATACAAAATATTTCAAATACCTTCTCTAGAATATTAAAGAGCAAACAACAGTACTCTGACAAATAGCAACAGGTTGACAGTTGTCCCCTCAGTAGCGAAATGAAATCAAAAGACTGGAATAATTTATCAATATGCTGAAACTAAACATCTTTTATCTAAAAGAAACTCCTTTCAGTATGGGACCTAAAATAAAGCCATTCTCAAACCAAAAATGAAAGAATTCACCACTAGCAGACTGATGCTAAAGGAAATTCTACCAGATGACAAATGAATAATGCAGGGGAAAAGAAAAAACACAAAAAAACAAAAACGAAGAGCACGGAAGCTACCACATATGTGGGACAACTAAATTAACATTGGCTTGTAAACTAATAATAAATATAACAACAGTAATAATAATGTTTCATGGCATTTAAAAGTATATAGTGTGGTGTTAGCCTGGGGATACAGAAATAGGTGAGTGGGATAGAGCATCTAGTAACGGACTCAGTGATGTATATATACTTGGCATATGACAGACGTGGTTTTGCACAGAAGCACAAAAATAAATGGTCTTCAGACAATTAAGTATTCATGTAGAAAAATGAAATAGGGCTCTCCTCCAGACTACCAATATTCACAGAACTAAATATAGAAAAGAAAAATGATAGACAATAGAGATTTTAGGAGATAATAAGGAATATCCTGATAATACTTGGACAGGAAAATATTTCCAAAACAGGATGGAAAAATAAATAATGATAAAGAAAGGATTTATAAATTCAGCTACATTAAAAGTCAGAATTTCTGGGGTGCCTGGGTGGCTCAGTTGGTTAAGCGTCTGCCTCTTGATTTCTGCTCAGGTCATTTCTCAAGGTTAGTGAGTTTCAGCCCTGCATCAGGCTCTGCATTGACCATGTGGATGGAGGCTGCCTGGAATTCTCTCTCTCTCCTTCTCTTTCTGCCCCTCCCCTGCTCTCTTTCTCTCTTTCTGTCTCTCAAAATAAATAAGTAAACTTTAGAAAAAAAATCTAAAGCAAAAAAAGTAAGAACTTCTATTAAGGGCACCATTGGGGGTATAAACATGCAAATCACATAACAGAATACAGTTAACAGCATATACAAAGAGGTTGCTTCCAGTACATATAAAGAATGCCTACAAATCTTAAACAGAAAAAGGCAACCCAAAGGAAAACTAGCAAAGATGAAGAACGGCCACTTCACAAAAGAGACTATGTAATTGGCTGGTCTACACATAAAAAGGTACAACCTCATTATAAATCAGGGAGATTAAAATTAAACTCCTAGTGAATTATCACTATGCAGGCACCAAAATGGAAATAATAAAAATATGACAGAAAGCATTAGAAAGAATGTGGAACAACAGGAATTCGTACGACGCTCCTAGGAAGATAAACTGGTACGATTAGTTTGTAAAAAGCACCCTGAAATTATCTAAGGTTGAAAATATACAAAGCCTAAGGCAAGCGAATCTACTCTTATACCTTGAGCCATGGAAATTGCAGGCATATGGACCCCTAGGAAATAAGCATGAGTATGTGGATGGCAGCCTTGTAGGAGTGCCCTAAAAATCCATCAATAGCAAAATAGATAAATATATCTTGATTCATTCATACAACGGAATCAGATAAAATAAAAGGAATGAATGGAACTGAAACATTATTGACAAAATTATAAAAGGAGTACAGAGCAATAAAAGTCAAACACAGAAGAAATACATGTATTTCCTTGTTTTTTTTTAAGTTTATTTTTTACTTTGAGATAGTGCATGCGTGTGAGCAGGGGAGAGACAGCGAGAGAGGGAGAGACAGAATCCCAAGTGGGCTCCATGCTGACACCACAGATGGTGCAGGGCTCCATCTCATGAACCTTGAGAGCATGACCTGAACAGAAATCAAGAGTCAGATGCTTAACTGACTGAGCCACCCAGGCACCCCAGAAATACATGTATTTCTGCATGATTTAATTTGTATAAAGTTTTAGAATAGCAAAAACTAAGTTACGGTACTTAGGAATGCATTTTGGGGTTTAGAAATATAGAGAAAAACAAGGAAATGATTACATAAAAGTTGAGGAAGGGAGGTGGAGAGTAGAAAAGGGCAACTGGGGAACTTCTGGGAACTCACAATGTTCTCTTGACCTGGGTAGTTTAATTGCTGTTCACTTTTTAATAATTTGAAACTGTGTACATTTATGTTTTGTATATTTTTTCTGTGTGTAACTTCATCATATTTTAAAAGAGATAAAAATTTTAATGGAAATAACTAAATTCTGGAAATCAAATGTTTAGACACAAAAGCTGAAATGGTATAAAGATTAAGAAAATAGGAACATGAAAAAATTATATGACATACTTCAAAGGAGGTTGATAGATCTAAAAGTATAAATTAATATAGTACTTGAATTGAATATTTAAAACACTCTTAAGGTCCCATAGGAGAAACAGTAAACAACTTGACAAATCTGGGAAGTAGATTTTTTTATTTTTGTTTTTAAAATCTCAGTCTTCTGACTTATGCTAATACTAACTTTCCTGTAATAAAGCATGTGGGAAAAAGGCCCTGCGCCCCCTACTTCTGAGCACACCCAAGAAAATAAATTTGTCTTCCATTACAGAAAAGAGTGATTAAGAAGTAGAATGAGAGGGGAAAATATAAGGCAGTAACAACTAGAGAAAAAGGGTTTATGGCATTAATATTATTTTTAATGGTAAATGCTAATGAGGCGTAATAAAGAATCATGATTTTATGATTAAATAGTGACTGAAGGGAAAATCTCAGGCCATAAATGTGATGTCAAAAACTGACCAAGAAGGTAAAATACATCAAATAAAACAGGCAGAAAAAAATGCTGTAAGAGAACAATGAAAATCTGTATACCGTATCTCTAAGAGACAGAGATATGGAATTAATACATTGTGTGTGGAATTTCAATTTCTGTCTATAGCTTCAAGAATGAGAAAATAATTGTAATGTACACAACATTAAATCTTCATTGTAATAAAAAAGTATGAAAGTTGCATGAGGATGAAAAAAGGAATAATATAGTAGAGTGAATTGTAGAGAACTATTAAAACTGAGAACAGGTCCAAAATGGAGTCACTTATGCAAACCCCTGGTCACCCAACTGAAACTTGACTTAATTATGGTTCGGTTCTCCCAGAAATGGAATCTTAAACCAGATAATTAGGAATCACCTGATCAGCACAAGTTAGGTAAGGAAAGTAACCTTGAAATAACCAAGTGCTATTTTGCCTGGTATAACTTCCTTGTCCCTGTTCCCCTCTGCCTGTAAAAGTCTTTCATTAAAAACAAACAACAGCAACAACAACAACAAAACAACAAATATATATATATATATATATATATATATATATATATATATATATAATATTTATTTATTTTTCAGAGAGAGACAGAGCATGAGCGGGGGAGGGACAGAGAGAGAGGGAGACACAGAATCCAAAGCAGGCTCCAGGCTCTGAGCTGTCAGCACAGAGCCAGATGCAGGGCTTGAACTTGCTAGCCATGAAATCATGACCTGAGCTGAAGTCGGACACTTAACCAACTGAGCCTCCCAGGCGTCCCTGAAAGTTCATTTTAGACAGCTCCTTGGAGTTCCTTTCTATCTGCAGGATTAGATGCCACTGATTCATGAATTATTAAACAAAGCCAATGAGATCTTTAAAATGTACTCAGTTGAATTTTTTTTTAATGGCCAAAATAAATTTTTTCTTTGTCTTTTAAGGCATCAATATCCACCTGCTCCCACCTCCATGAAAATTCCTTATTTAAGGGGATTCTGCTCCTCAGCTATCCCTCAAATGTACATATTTTCTGTGGTTCCATCCTTGAGCCTCTTCTATTTTTTCTCTGTTTTCCTTGATGTGATTAAAATCATCCTTTCAAGTGATTAAAATCACCTACATATCACTGATTTCCAAACACAGCCCTTATTTCTGTTGTTCTCATTGCCTGCTGGATATTTCAACCCAATCCCTCCATTTTCCATTTCCCCAAAGGAATATATAACTTTTCTGTGCAGAATCACAATTCTGAAATCAGAAATTCTGAATCAGAATTTCTTACACGTATGATTTTGGCAAACAGTATTAACCATGCATGTAAGTAATTCACGTAGAAACCTTGAAAAATTCCCTGAGCTCCCTTTTCTCCATCAGTGACATTTTCAACCTTCTCCTCATATACATGCACAGAGATCATCATCATCATCTTCACCTTTGCCATTCTTACCAACACTCTCCACATAATTCTGTTCTCTATGACACCGCCAAAATTCCCTTCTTAAAAAGCAAGCCTGACTGTATAATATAGTTGCCTGCTTCATGTTCTCTGCTACTCCATAATTCTTCCGCTTGTCACTTAGAGAATTTTTAAGCCAGCATATAACAACCTAGTTTTATATCTAGTTTTCTACTTCGTTTACATGCCCATCTCTACCAGAATGTAAATTCCTTAAGAGTCACTCATGGGCTTCAATCCTCAAAATAATCAATATAAAATACAAGAAATGTATGGACTGGATGCATTCTTTGCATGGTTGCTTGCTGTAGACTGAGCATGCTTTAAAGCAGGAATTATTATTTTTTTAAATAGTTTATTTTTTACTTTACATCCCAGTTAGTTAGCATATAGTGCAACAATGATTTCAGGAGTATATTCCTTAATGCCCGTTGCCCATTTAGCCCATCCCCTTCCCGGAACCCCTCCAGGAACCCTTTGTTTGTTCTCTATATTTAATAAGAGTCTCTTGTGTTTTGTCCCCCTCCCTGTTTTTGTATTATTTTTGCTTCCCTTCCCTTATGTTCATCTGTTTTGTATCTTAAATCCCTCATATGAGTGAGGTCATATGATATTTGTCTTTCTCTGACTAATTTCACTTAGCGTAATACCCTCTAGCTCCATCCATGTAGTTGCAAATGGCAAGATTTCATTCTTTTTGATTGCCAAGTAACACTCCATTGTATATACATACCACATCTTCTTTACCCATTCATCCATTGGTGGATATTTGGGCTCTTTCCATACTTTGGCTATTGTTGATAGTGCTGTTAAAGGAGGAATTATTAACCTAGGGTCCTTGGATCCCAATGGGGTCCATGGATAGAATTTGCAGGTCAGCAAACTTAGTTCGAAAAATATGTACTTGATTTTCACTAACCTCTGACTAAAGTTAGCACTGTCTTCAAACCATAAATTATAACTTTGACACTAATAAAATCATAGATTTATTCATATTATATATGAGTTATTATAGATATACTGAAATATCTTTAAGCCCATAACTACTTTGGAATATGGCTACTATGAGATCCATGCTATACTATTCTATGTAATATGTTAATAATCATAAGCATATATTATTGCATAAAAATTTAAAATATTTTGGTAAACATATTCCACAGTAGTACATCCTTTGCATTTCATTTTAGTTTTTTATTATTCATTAAACTGTGAAAAAGAAGCGGGGGGGTACCTGGGTGGCTCAGTCAGTTAAGTGTCAGACTTCAGCTCAGGTCATGACCTTAAGGTTCCTGACTTCCTGGACCACGCTGGGGCCTGAGCTGACAGGGTGGAGCCTGCTTCAGATCCCCTGCCTCCCTCTCTCTCTGCCCCTCCCCCATTTGCTAGACAGGCATGTACTCTCTCTTTCTCTCGAAAGTAAATAAATATTTAAAAATTTTAAATCTGAGAAAGAAGGGTCCCATAGACTGCAACTGATGACCAAGTGGCCCATGCCACTAAAAATGTTTGGAATAGCTGTTTTAAAAATGAAATGAACAGAACACACCATTAAGAGATTTATTCACCATTAAGAGATTTATTTTGATTCTTCTATTAGATAAAGAGCTCTTTTTTTCTACACACAAAATCACTAAAGATGGACCAATAAATAAGTTGAGTAAAAAACCCTCAAAATCTCAAAGGATCTGAAGGCCAGCAACATAAGCAGAAAGAAGAGGAATTACTATCAATGCCTACCCAAGGAGACAAAGAGAGGCATGAGTAGAAAGAAAGGTAAACTACAGAACTAAAATTAAAATATAAGAATGTATAGCAAGGGGTAAAAAACCCTTGGATAATGGAAATAAATGGATATTGAATTGTTTAATCAGAATGTCTAAGTCTCCTGGAAAATACATAACAAGACAGAAGCATTTCCAAAGAAAATGGTTTGCTGAGATGGATAAACAAGAAGATTTGAGGCACTTAAGAATACAAATAAAGACCAAGAAACAAATAGAATAAAACCCAAAATAAGATAAAACGAATAAACACAGGCCTAACTTGTAAGTTAGTGAATTGTTATAAATTCCACATGGAAGAGAACTTCATGGTCAAATATCAAGTCACAATTATATAGTTTTCTTAAATAAAACTGTTATTAGTTTTATGCATTTAAACTGACCTCCTTAGGAAATTCAACTTCAGTTATATTGTCATTATTGTCATATTTTGAGTTTCCTGCTTTAGCTTTTATTAGGTTTTATTCACATTCAAAATATAGGCCAACCACACTAAGTACCTGTTATCTACCCTATTTACCACTATCCAGTGATAAAGTATCTTTGGATCTTTTTACCTGTATTTCTTACTACCAAGAACAGAGAATGAGAAGAGATGGGAACAAGTATTTACCCAATGAAAGAGACACACACTATTTCAAAACCATTAAAAAATATGACTGGGGCGCCTGGGTGGCTCAGTCAGTTAAGCGTACAACTTCGGCTCAGTTCATGATTTCGCAGTCCATGAGTTCGAGTCCCGCATGGGGCTCTGTGTTGACAGCTCAGAGCCTATAGCCTGCTTCAGATTCTGTGGGTCTCCCTGTCTCTCTGCCCCTCCCTCACTCACACTATGTCTTTCTCTGTCTCTCAAAAATGAATAAATGTTAAAAATAAATAAACATTCTCTCTCCCTCTCTCTTTGCCCCTCCCCCCTCACTCTTAAAAAAATATTTTTGACTGACTGTACTCTGCTTATATACAAAGGTGCCACGTGCCATTCTTTAAATATTGCATGATACATTGAGTATTATTCTGGGTCTAGTTAGGCCCTGTGTTAGTTACTAAGGATAAAAAGGAAAAAAAAGCAGACACCATCAGTACCTTCATGAACTTGTCATCTAGGTAGACGTCACATTCAATCAAATCAACACACAATATATAATTTAATATGGCAAGTGCTACAAACACTATAAAGGAAAGATACATGGCGTACACAAGGAGAAATAACCTAGTCTGAATCCCTAAGGAAATGATATTTGTGCTAAGAACTGAATGATAAGTTGGCTAGATGTTGAGGGAGGTGCATTAGAGGATGGGGTGGCACAGACTCAAGATGAGAATGAATATGATATAACCCAAGAAATGAAAGGTAATCAATGATGTGTACTGAGCATGAGGTAGGTGGCAAGAGGTAAAGCAGAAGAGATCACACAAAACTTTATAGATAGTTTGACCATATACTACAGTTACCTTGAATAGTCTGAGTTTAAGATCAGTAATAATTAAGAATAATAATTACTAATTAATGTTGCCCTTTCCAGTCTTGGAATTATTCCTCATTGGTGATATATTATTATTCTACTTCTCTTTAGAAGTATGATAGGATCATGGTATTAGTTAGGAATTGCACTTGGTTGCTAGTATCCCATGTCAGAAATAATAACAGCTTTAAAAAAAAGATAGAAGTTTAATTTTCTCTCTCTCTCTCTCTCTCTCTCTCTCTCTCTCTCTCTCTCTCACACACACACACACACACACACACACACACACACACACACAAAGTACAGATACAGAAAGTCCTGATGATCTGATGCAGTTATCTTCTTTGTCTCTCAGCATTCCTAGATTATGGTTTCTCCTTTTGTCATTGCATGGTCCTGGATGACTTTTTAAATCCCAGCCATCATGTCCACATTCCAGGCAAGATAAAGGAAGAATAAGAAAAAAACAATAAAAATAAAACAACAAGGTCTATATCATATTAAGGAGGCTTCACAAAAGACTGAGGTTAGGAGGTTAAAAAACCTTCCATTTATGTTTCATTGACAGGAATTTAGTCACATGGTATCACTTAGTTGCAAAAAAGGCTTTCTAGTTGAGCACACTGCCACCTCATCAAATGGAGGGAGTAGATATTGAGTAGGGAATTAGCAATTCCTGCAAAAAAACACATTAACAGTTTTTTATTCTAAATGAAATGGAAACCATGAAGAGATTTATGTTTTTAATTACTATGCTTTCCTACCTTTCTCTCTACAAGAAGCATCCTTGATTCCTTCAACCGTGAGAAATTGCTTCATACACTCTAGCCTGAATTGCTATACTGCTTGATCTGGACTTGTAGCCAGTCATTTCTAGCCACCATTAGTTATAATTATTTATAAAAATGTTGTAATTAGATTACCTACTAGGTGGTAAAATTCTCCGAGGCAAGGACTGCTTCTCATTCATTTTTTTTCCTATGACCTAAAAGACCATAGTTCTATTGTTTATTGGGTAGTAGCACAAACCCTACAGTCACGGTCTTGAGTAGACTCGATGTTACTGATTGGCTGTGTGACTTGAGCACAGCCACTAAAATTTATATGCCTGTCTCCTTGCAAAATGGAGTAGAAATCTTTCTTGTATGTTTGTTATAAAGATTAAATGAGATGATGTATATAAAAATTTTAATATAGCTCCTGATGTATAGTGAGAACTCATGAAATATTGATTATTTCCATTTTTCCAGCACATAATAAGGCCTCAGTAAATATTTGTTGAATTCTAGTGGGGCGCCTGGGTGGCTCAGTTGGTTGAGCATCTGACTTCCACTCAGGTCATGATCTCACAGTTCATGGGTTTGAGCCCCACAACCAGCTCTGTGCTGACAGCTCAGAGCCTGGAGCCTGCTTTGAAATCTTTGTCTCCTTCTCTCTCTGACTCTCCCTGCTCACACTTTGTCTCTCTCTCTCTCTTAAAAGTAAATAAACATTAAAAATTTTTTTAAAATATTTGTTGAATTATTGATTCTGTTTTTGAGATTATATATTGATCTGGTTGGTAAAAAGCACAGAAGAGGCCATACCTAGTTAAAGTCACGGGAGAAATGTTTTAAAATATAATTGCAATCAAGCAGTTCTACTTTAAGGTAAAATGACTAATTATCCATTCAAATTTTAACTCTCAAGGAATAGCTGTCAATTATTACCCAGTAGTTTATTCTTACGCATGTAAGAATGACATTCATGAGATAATATCAGATAGGGAAGACAAGGGGCTGCTTTATTTGAAAATTTACCCAGAATATTGTAAGATTTCCATCTATAAAAATGAATAATAAATCACAACCCAAGATTAAGGCTAATTATATTTGTAATTTAGGAAATGAAAATAAGAAATATTAAACATAATTATTCAAATTAAATCAATTGGGACTGAGAACAAATGGGTTTATGGGTTGTTTATTGTTCTAAACAGCAACAAGAAAACCAGATGTTTTCTAAGAAATAGGCAGCAGATAATTATTTTCATCCAACCCTGGATTGTAGTCTTTATAGATTGCCCTCCTTTGATTCTCATGTTGAAATAGTTAATGAAGGATGTTATGACTAAGTTACGCAAATAATATTGCATGCTTGAATTTCTTTTCTTTGACTATTGAAAAGTACAAGTACTGTATCATCCTCTCCTGTTATATTTATTTTTGGCTACATGGGAAATGCTATATGAACTACAAATCATTGCTATAGTGGAAATACAAACATATGTCTGTATTTTTTCTCCAAAAACTTCCCCAAAAGAAAGTTATTGAATTACTCTGGATGGGGAAGGGAGGCATTACTTTAAATGAATCTGCATAGCATTTAAAATGCCACACATGCCTTACTTACATGGTTTCTCTTTATCCTTCACCTTCTTAGACTTTCACTCTCTCAGAAGATTTTAACAGAATACTGATAATAATACTAACACTCTTGAAATGCTGAAGGGGAAATAAGATTAGAGGTAGGGAAATCATTTAGAAGAGTATTTTAATCATCCAGGTTTAGCTTGATGAAGTCTTGAGTTGGGATTAGTTTCTGTTATCTAAAAATAAACTTTTTATCCTTTATAAATTTTTAGTTCAAGTTCTGGTAGTAAAGGTGTTTCTCATAAAATGGACTCACAATTTAATGAAGCAGTAAGCCATCCAAATCTGAAATGTATAGGGAGAAAGTAGGTGATATACTCAGAGTTACTAGAGTTGAAACATAAATTCATTTGATTTCATGAGTCCTGGAGCCTCTGTGTGATTACTCAGTTCAAGTGGGGAATCTTTGAGAACCTTAAAGCAGTGAACTCGGAGAAAAAAGGAGCTAGCTTGACTGATTGGAAAAGGCAGAAGGGAAAGCCCCAGAAGTAGATAATGTGGAAGCTGGATTAACACATCATGTCATGCAGCAGCAGAAATTCTCTTTAGGTGGATGTAAGATGTTCCATAAGATGCAAGGGAGCTATTTCCTGAGGGATTGCCCTGATGTCTCTAAATTGGAGTCAGCCTAGAATATCAGGCATGATTATGCAGGGGGATAGAGCGTTAACAGAAAGGGGAAAAAAGTTATAGTGTGGGGAAAAAAAGTTAAAAAGTACAAAACAAAACCCCAAAGCAGTGGTTGCCAAGGGCTGGGACTGGAAGCAATGGATTATTTTTGCTAATAGAAGCAAAAAAAAAAAAAAAAAAAAAAAAAAACAAAAAATGGGAGTGAAATTAACCATGACATTTTTAATTTTTTAAAAGCTTATTTATTTTTGAAAGAGAGACAGAGAGAGAGAGAGAGAGAGAGAGCGAGCGGGGTAAGGGCAGAGAGAGAGAGACACAGAATCTGAAGCAGGCTCCAGGCTCTAAGATTTCAGCACAGAGCCCAATGCAGGGCTCAAACTCACAGACCACGAGATCATGACCTGAGCTGAAGTTGGAGGTTTAACCAACTGAAAATGACCCAGATGTCCCAATCCATGACAATTTTAAGCTACAGCATGTGGATTAAGAGATGACCAGAGTTGAAAAGAAGAAGGGGATGGGAAATTGCATATTAACTTGATGTTTTTATTACTGGCTTAGTGATACTGTGTATTCTTTATGTGCAGGGATTTCACGTAGTTCTGTGCCTTGAACGTGGATCCTGATGGCAGAAATAAAGAGAGATGGTTCCCAGTTTGCCTTTCTAAACTGGTGGGTCATCTGTTGGGTTTTCCAGAACCAAAAGGTGACACTAGATTTAGTCAACACGGTATTTTTTCCAAAAGAGAAAGGGGAATAGGCAAGATTGGGCAGACAAAGGAATCCAACTGCGATGAACTCAACAAAGCTTGGACAACCGGACATGGGGCTCTGGAGAGAGCCCAGGTGGTCCTCATGGGCATGTATTGATCCTCCCTTACCCAGTCGTGCTAGTAAACCCCAGGCTGCCTAAAGTGTCCACGTGGTGGGGCACCCTGGCCCACTCCTGCCTTACTGCGTCACTCGTGTGCTGTAGCTGAGGCACACTCTGAGGAAGCTGACCCTGAGGCTGAATGCTGACTGCACTCCCAGCAGCAAATCATTATTTGAAGGGCATCTGGGTGGTGCATCTTCGTATTTGTCACAGTTCACCCTTTGCACCACCTTTGAACATATACTTTATATATGTTTAAAAATCAGCTCCTGGTGGGGCAGAAACTGGCAGGCCTCTTTTCCTAAAGGGACTGTGAGAAGTAGGAGGTTAGTGAGACAAATGACAGGACCTGACATGGCAGTTGTGCTTGGAGCCACGTCACAGCGGATACTCAGTTGTGATCTTCTCCCTCCCCCACTATCTACTGTAGGTTTCCTTCAACCTTAGCTACCCCTCTGCTAACATCAGTGACTTACCTGGTGGTGTGAACCAGACCCCCCATTGCAACAGGCCTGAGTCCCTGGTCACCACACTTCTCAGCCTGGGGTATGATGTACCTGTCTACCATCATCATTGGGTAAGGGGTTTTCAACAGGTGCCAGTGTGGATCACCTGAGTTCCTCCTGTATTCTCTCTCTGCTCCTAGTGCATTGAAAGAACCCTATTGCCTCCTGATGATCAGAATCAATTATTCCTGCCAAGGAAGTTATTCCTCTTCTTTCATGTTGGTCCATAGACACAAGGAACCCAGAATGGGCAGATAGCTGCTGTAGGTTATCATGCAATGAGATACTGGCTGTGGTCCTTGGAGAAAGTGTGTCCTCTTTGGGGACCAGGGCATTGAACACTGTAGGGACTAGAGTTGTGAGGACAAAAACACAAAGTCATTGGGAATGATCATAAGTGGGGCCACTTCTTCCACTCTTTGATTCTGTGTCCCCTCTTTTCTTTATTTGGGAATATAGCATCATTGAAGAATACTTGATTGAATGCATATACTATACTCTGGAGGATGGCACACTTTATCCTGTAAATTTTTGGTCACTCCAGCTGTGTCCTCCAGTCCATTGCAATGCTCTATTATGCCAGAAACTTTTAATGCAGGAAATGTAATAACCAATAGATAGCATGGTTAAGTGTCCTCTCCAGCATTTCCTTTGCTAAAAAGAGGGTTCCCTGATCTGATCTGTTATATGGGATCACATGTTGGATGGATGGATCAATCATTCTATTGGTTTTCAGATAATAGTGGTGGCTGAGGCCCTGTATTCAGAGAAGGCAAACCCTTATGTGAAATATGATGGGCTCATTATGACTAAAGGGGACCAAAATGGTGCTCTTGATATAGAATGGTCAGCTGGTCTCCTTAAGGTATGGTGCCATATCATATCAACTAAGAATTGATCTCTATTACTGGCAGATTGAATATGTGGCAGAAACAGTACCTGAATCAGTCTTAGTAAGTCAGAGTCTATACTTTTGGGTCCAGGCATAACCTCTAATTCTACCTCATGGCTACTTTGTTTATGTGTCCATCATAAGTTCATGGGAGGGGTCAGTGAAAGAAGCTAGCTATCATCAACCTACTGGTCACTTTGAGTACTTGATTGTTCATGACTCTTGTGGTGAATGCTCTCTTGGGCCATTAACATGTGGAGTGAACATTTTTCCACTTTATGACTACTCTCCTGTGTTCACCCATATGCCTATACTCCAGACATTTTTGTCCCCAGTCTTCTAATCGTTTTCTTTTCAGGCCTCTGAGCAACATCCAGGTCATTTCCTACTGCCTATGAATCAGTATACATTCTAGTTTTTAGGGGCACCTGGGTGGGTCAGTTATTTAAGCACCTGACTTTGGCTCAGGTCATGGTCTCACTGATTGTGAGTTTGAGCCCTACATCAGGCTCTGTGCTGACAGCACAGATCCTGCTTCAGATCCTCTGTCTCTCTCTCTTTCTGCCCCTCGCCCATGCTCTCTCTCTCTCAAAAATAAACATTAAAAAATAAAAAAAAAAAAAGAACTCTAGCTTTGAGCCACAACTTTGTCTACACAAAGTGGATGATCAGGTGTCCCACCTGAAACTTTTCCTATTAGGGTTTCCCCTCATCACTGTCTTTCAAGACTGTCCCTGAATAGATCTGTAATACAACTGCCCATGTTGAGTGGACCCATCCATAAACCAAGTTTTGCCTTTTATTTCCTCCTTCATAGAGCTGTATGGGATCCCTCCTACAGCCCTAAGTGTGGACTAAGGGAAGTGTGCTGATTCAGCAGTTGTGCCTGCCAGGGGGGTCTGGGCTAACTGCCACTATAACTTACTTGCGCTCTCTCCTGCTGCTTATGCTTGATTTCAGATGCACCATTGCTATCTTATAGTCGGTCACTGCTGGGTTTGCCTGACCTTATAACTTAGTAGGGCTGACAGAACTAGGCCGATTAATGGCAATACGATCTGCAGAGTCACTGGATGTCCCATGAAGAGGCCCAGTAGCCAGGAATTATTCTATCAAAATGTATAAAAGGTGTAAAATATTGTGCTGCAGATGACAATCATGCTTCAGAACCCCAGCGACCTTCGGAACCCCAGAGTCTCCTCCCACTGGGGATGGCCACAGACGCTATATGATAATTTTGTTTCTCACCATTGCTAGCACCAACACAAAGAGGGAGTTGAATTGTGTTTCTCAAGAAGCAGAGACCTTTCTTCCTCTGGGCCTCACTCAAAGACAGCAGCTTTTCACATCTCTCCATCTATGAGCCAGAACAGTGTCTACAGGTGTAAAATATGCTGCCTCAAACACTCAGAGGCAAACAGATGGCATTCTTCCCTTTTCATGGTAGGAGGTACAAAATGTAATAATTTATCTTTGTTTTGGAGGGGATATCTGGGCACACCATGAAACACTAGACCCCTATAAATTTTAAAGAATTGGAAGATTCCTAAATGTGTTTATCTCCCATCCATGCATCTTGCCATGAACTCCATTGTGCTTGCCATTTCTTGGTCATTCAGCCTGATAAATATGATGTTATCAATGTAATAGATCAATATGCTATCCTGTAGGATATCCAGATGGTCAGCTCTCTTCATACTTTATCATGAGAGAAGACAGGAGAGTAGCAGAGCCTTGAACAAAACTATAGATGCATATTATTGTTTGGGGTGCCTGAGTGGCTCAGTCAATTAAGTGTCCGACTTCAGCTCAGGTCATGATCTCATGATCCGTGAGTTCCAGCCCCGCGTCAGGCTCTGTGTTGACAACTCAGAGCCTGGAGCCTGCTTTGGATTCTGTGTCTCCCTCTCTCTCTGCCCTCCTCTGCTTGCACTCTGGTGTCTTCCTCTCAAAAATAAACATAATTTTTTTTAAATGCATATTATTGTTCATTCCATATGAATGTGAACTATTCCCATCCTCTTTTCTAAATGGCATAGAAAAGAATGTATGTACTCTAATTGGTGACCCCATGCCATGTATTGGAAGCTGGATTCATCTGCTCTAGCAAAGAGACCATTTCTGGCATGATGGCAACAACTGGGGCTACTCCATGGTTGAGCTTGTGGTAGTTTATGATCACCCATCAGAAATTATTTTCTAGGGGCGCCTGGGTGGCTCAGTCGGTTAAGCGTCCGACTTCGGCTGATGTCATGATCTCGCGGTCCATGGGTTTGAGCCCCGTGTCGGGCTCTGTGCTGACAGCTCAGAGCCTGGAGCCTGTTTCAGATTCTGTGTCTCCCTCTCTCTCTCTGACCCTCCCCCGTTCATGCTCTGTCTCTCTCTGTCTCAAAAATAAATAAACGTTAAAAAAAATTTAAAAAAAGAAATTATTTTCTATACGAACCAATTCAGCTAATTAAGTGAAAATATTATGGTATCACCATCCCTTCTTCCTTTATGCCTTTAAGGGTGGCACTGATCTCCTTAGCTCTACCTCTGGCTCCTTACCATGTGCTCTTGTTTTTGATTTCCTTTCTTGGTTGGAAGGGAGTGGGTTAATTTCTAGGGCCTTTACTTGGTCTTCCCGCTATAGTAACTTTCACCTCAAAGACCAGGCGTTCAATGTAGAAATTACTCCCCAACTATCCAGTGTTTAAATCCACTGAACAGGTCCATTGACTCAGTGAATTTACTGTAAGCTGGATGTTGGCAATACTTCATTTATTATCTGGAGTGGAGTCCATATGCCCAAAATCTAAGAAGGGGTGTGATGATACTTTGGGTTTTTAGGTGTCAATGTCCACTCATTAACTCTGTCCTCCAGTGCTCATATTTGGGCTTCCCTCTTTCCTAATAAAGTAGCTATGGCTCCTTTGGGGAAAGACTGGGGGGGACCACTCAAGTATAACTGTTACAGTTTTACAGGGCTGTTCTCCTAGGAATCAGCCACCTCTGTGTTCAGCATTCCAATTGCAGGTCTGGAAATAGTGGAAATGATCTGTGTGTGTGTGTGTGTGTGTGTGTGTGTGTGTGTGTATGTGTGTGTGTTTATGGGGTCACTGCCCTCTACCTCCCCACCCAGTGATCCAAGTTTGATTTCTTCTGCTGGTTCAAGATGAACAGTGCTCTTGTCAGCTGTCCATCTATTATGCCCGTTGATATGTCATGTTCTATTAATCATCTTATTAACTTTCTGTGAATGAGCCCAGTTAGGATGCCAGACCAGACTTATTAGTCATTACATGTATCAGCATATCCTGAGTTTTGGAAGTTAAGCATTATTATCTGGGGGCTCAGTCAGCTAAACATCTGACTCTTGGTTTAGGCTCAGGTCATGACCTCACGATTCATGAGTTCAAGCCCCACCATCAGGCTCTGTTCTGACGGTGTGGAGCCTGTTTGGGATTCTCTCTCTAATCCTCTCACTGCCCCTCCCCTGCTCACACTGTTTCTGTCTCTCTCAAAATAAATAAATAAACTTAAAAAAAAAGCACTGTATCTGGATTATGTTGTTTTGAGGTCATATAAGTCCTACTGTTATTAGTGAGTCTAGTCTTGCCTGAACTACAGAGGAGAGATACCACTGAACACTCTAGTGATGCTGGTGTCCCTGTCACTGGCACATTCATCATGCCCTCACTTAACACTGTGCTGTATGGCCTTCCTGTGGAATAGATACATTCCCTTGATGCTCTTTCTCTGGAGAATGCTAATAGCATTCAGCTAATAGCAGAATGCTGCTATTATGTTTTCTATTTTTTAAGGAGCCTTTTAGTAGAGAATTCATACCAATTCCTGAGGTAGGTGCCACTGTGGTAAATTCTGTATCTGAAAATGCTCTTTTCTGATCCTGGGCAATTCTCGGACACCAGCAAGGTGTCCAAGAATTCAGTTCGATTCTGAAACCATCTACCTAGAGATAGAATCAGATTCCACACGAAAAGGGCTCAGTTCCACAAGACTGCCCTCCACTTCAGATGCCCAGGATGTTATCCCTGCTTCTGAACAACTGGCTATTAATCAGAGGTTCCTACTACCCCTCCTTGGGTTCGATTAATTTGCTAGTACAGCCCACAGAACTCACAAAACCTGTTAGCTCACTAGATTACCAATTTATTGCAATGGATATTAAAGCATACAAATCAACAACTAGATGAACCGATACATAGGGTGAGGTCCCAAACAAAGAAGCTTCGGTCGTTGTAAAGCTTGGGACTCGGCACAATGGCACATGGAAGAGCTCTTTTTCCTCAACCTGGAGGCTCTCTGCACCCCCTCCTTTTGGGTTTTATGGGGGCTTTGATACATTTGCATGATGAACCCAATGGCCATTGATTATTGTCCCAACCTCCAATCTCTCCCTTTCTGGGGAAATCAGGGGTGGGACTGAAAGTTCCAACCTTCCCTTCAGAGTTGTTTCCCCTGGCAACCAGTCCCCTCCCCAGGTGCTTTCCAAAAAGTCATTTCATTAACATAAACCTAGTTAAGGTAGAAAGGGACTTTTTATAACAAGACATCCATTTCACCTTTATGGCTCTGAGGCATTTTCAGGAATTGAGAACAAGAGACCAAACAGCATAACAAAAGACGCTCTCATCACTCTTATCGCTCAGAAAATCTCAAGGGCCTGGGGAGCTGTGAACCAGGAAATATGAATGAAGACGAAATATACACTGTCCTCTGAATGACCAAATACATGTATTTCTTATAAATTATACTATCGCAACTGCCAAGTCCACCAACTTTTTACTGTTTAATTTTGTTTTGACCCCCTTGATTAAACGTCCTTAGAACTCAGTCACACAAGCACTCCCCAGTTTCACTGGCCACGTCTTGTAACTGCTTTGGGGTATGGTCCTGTTATGCTAATAGATACTGTTTTCTCCCTACAATAAACAGTCTGATACTTAGCTCTCACTAGTGCATACCTTCCACTGGCTTGTCCCCCAAACACGGCTGAAAAGTCTTAACAAATAGACCACCACCTTGTCCCAGAAGTTGTTTGTGATGGCGTCTTCACTGACAGCAAGGTGATGAATAATGCCGCTCTAAGATCCTATGGTTACATTTGCATTTTCAGACCCCTCTTGATGCCAGCTTTCAAAGGCTGGATTACCTAAAGGCAGATTCTGAGAAGTTGAGGGTGCAACATATTTATTAGGAATCAACACCTAAGATAGGAGAGGAGAGTTAGCAGGATTGGGCAGAAGAGGAAATCAAATTGTGACAAAAACTGGCAGGGATCTCCAGAGCAAGTATTACCCACCAGCACATCTCACCTCAGGCCAAAATGACTGGGTTTTTATACACTTCCCACACTCAGTCAACAGATGCATGCTACCCCAAAAAAGAAGCTGACATCAGAAGATATGACTTCCTGCAGCTAAGACAGAGCGTGAAGTTGCTGACATGCCTGCTAACCACACTGTGCATCCGGGCTGCATATGGGATCCTGGAAACACAAACGTTTCTACCACATGGTCTAAAGTTTTCAAGAACAGTACATGAAACAAAACAAAATCAAGAAACACAGAACAAACTGCTTGGTTCTTTTCCTGTATCTCGCGCCTGATTTTCCTAAGAAAAATTGTAGGCACAAGTCCACTTACCAATTAGCAATTTTCTGCTAATATTCCTCCACTGGTTTTCCAAATAGAGGAGGTGACAGAGAAAAAAGCAAAGGAACAAAGTGTCGCAGGTTGTGTTTGCCAAACTGCAACAACCCCTTCCATCCCATATGCTTTCCTAAGATACATCCTGGCTGCTCCCCATCTAAAGGTAGGATCTAATTCCTCTTCTCTGATGTGGTAGGTAGAATTAACCTTCCTAAAGATATCCACACTCCAATCCCTGGATCCTGTGAGTATGTTGTTTCAGGATTTTGCAGATATACGTAAGGTTATGGGCCTTATGATAGATCATGCAGGTGGGCCCAATATAATTACATGAAGCCTTAAAAGCAGAGAAGTTTCTCCAGCTGGAGATAGCAGAGATGCAATGTAGGGCAAGTCAGAGTCGAGGCATGAGCAACAGGTACTGTTGCTTTTTGAAGATAGAGGGTCAGTGTGATGAGGAAAAGAGGTGACCTTAAGGAACTGATAGTCACCAAAGAACTGAGGACCTCAGCCCTACAACTTCGAGTACTTGAATTCTGTAAGCAACCTGAATGAAATTGGAAATAAAATTTCCTCCAGATTGTGAGACCCAGAGCAGAGGAACTAATCAAACTCACTCCGACTTCCAATTGACAAACTATGAGCTCATAAATTTGTTTTGTTTTAAATCACATGGTGTTTGATAATTTGTTACAGCAGCAATAGAAAACTAATATGGACTATGACTCACTAGTTATCTGTAGGATGCAGTGGAAAAGACCCTGAGTAACTTCTGAATTTAGGTCAATTTCCACGTGGATCTTGGAAGGCTGGCTCTCACTAGGTTGCCTTTTGGAACACAGTCATCATGCTGTAAGAATCCCAAGCCATAAGGAGAAGTCATGTTTCAGTGCTAAGGAGACCCAGGTGAGACTAGCCTTTGAGTCATTCCAACCCAGGAACAGATGTGTGATTGAAGAAGCTTCTAAGTGATATTAGGACACTGTGTTCTGACCTTTGTGGTTGAGGCTCTAGACATTATGGAGCAGAGGCAAGCCAATCCCGCTCTACAAACAGAATCCATGAACATACTGAAATTGTTATTGGTTTATAATACAATTTTAACCTTTTTATATAAAAATAGTAACCAGAGCAGAAAGGAAGAAAAACCTCTCAAATAAAAAGAGGGATGATCTTTAAAGATCCCACACCCAGCTCCATACCTAGAAAAAGAGATAAAATTCTCCAGAATAGTTATGAGGAAAAATTTTATTAAGCTATAATTTGGTTGAGAGACAGAGGGAGAGAGTACAATTTTATGTACTACTCTACAACTGGGTCTGTAGCTTATAATAAATGATTTTTCTTATAGCTAATCATATATATGAGTAATCTTAACTGAACAGGAATTTATTTAAAGTTATGAAGCCAAAAAGTGATTTTTATTTATAAAACTATTTCTGGATTTTGCAATTGTCTGATTTTTTCTTTAAAAAACTTATTAAGGAGATAAACTTAAATATCAAATTTTAATTAATTTTACATTGCGTTTGATTGTTTACACAATTCAAATGATGTCAAATCAGTTTGCTTTACTTATTTTATTTCTGAGGGATTATTTCCTAAAAATTTACATATTTTACATATGATAATACCACCTTTCATTTCTATTAAGCTTTATAATTTAGAAGGCAATTCCATTTAATTATCTGGTTGACCCTTCTTTTTTTTTATGTTTATTTTTGAGAGAGGCAGAGCGTGAGTGGGAGAGGGGCAGAGAGAGAGGGAGACACAGGATCCAAAGCTGAGCTCTGAGCTGTCAGCACAGAGCCTGATGCAGGGCTCGGGCCCGGGAACCATGAGATCATGAGCTGAGCCGAAGTCGGACGCTTAACTGACTGAGCTACCCAGGCGCCCTGTCTGGTTGACCCTTCTTACTAAGCCAAATCAAATTTTTACTACTTATGAAGACAATAACATTTAAACATATTTGTGTCTTTGCCAATTTAGTGCATTAGTGAAGGGCCCAGCTAGACCTATATCCAGTATTCAGATGCTGAGTATCTGAAATACTCATTTCAGACATTATATTGCTTTAACAGTTTTTTATTTTATGTTTTAAAAATCAAACTTGATATGATAACACATGTCCACAGAAATACTTGTATTTAAATATTTATAGAAGCAAATAATAAAAATCATCCAACTATGCATCAACATGTGAGTTGATAAAGAACTTGTGGTATTTCCACACAATAGAACACTACTCAGCAATGAAAAAAACAAACTACATACACACAACTAAATGAATGAATTAAAGATATACGTACAGAATGAAAGAAGTCAATAGATTATATCATTCTATTTATATAACATTTTAGAGTAGGTAAAACCAACTAGTCTTCGATGATAAAAACCAGATCAATGATTGCCTGGGCTGTGCAGACAATTGACTAAAAACAGCAAGAGGGAACTTTCTGGGATGATGGAAGTTCTCTAAATCTTGACTGGAGTAGTGGTTAAGTGGATATATAAATTTTTCAAAATTCATCTAACTACACACTTAAAATGCAAGCATGTTAATGTATGTAAGCTATATTTCATACACATTTATTTGACATGAAATAAAGCTGCTGTATTGACAAAGAAATCCACAATTTCTGATTGAGTCTTTGGCCTCATGGAAGAAAGCACATTCTCCTTCATAAAGTCTGAGGAAGAACTGTATGTGTCTTTTTTGAAACCTATTTCTGAGTGTGTGGGTAACTCTTCAACTCAATGACTAGGATGGTCTATTCCTGTTTGGATTTAAAAAAAACCTACAAAGAATATCATTTAAGAAACCTAATATCCAAATATTTATAATCTGGTGTGTATGTATGAAGAAACATAATTATGCAGTGGATGTAATCACAGCATTAGGATCATAATCAGTCTGAAAATTAAATAAACAGTGTATAGGCTGCTTGAGACAAGCACTACATACATCGAAAAACCTGATCACAGTGCCTGGCAGGTTGTCTAATAAATATCCTGAATGAATGAAGTTCATTGAAGATAAATATTTCAAAGTCATTACTGGATTCCATGACACTGGCCTTGTATTGAGAAGTGAAAGTTTCTCAATGAAAAACAACAACAACAACAACAACAAAATCGATAAATCTCAGGTAACCACCTACACTGCTAGGCTCCAGCCCAAATCCTAGGGCTAAAAAGGCATAATCACATTCTGTTAATTTGAAACTGATACCATATTTCATATAACAGATCTCACAGAGATCATTTCTTGGGAAAAAACCTGTAACAAGTGATAGTACAACATCCTTATCAACAAGATCCCAGAAAAATTAGCCAACATTAACAAATCAATTACTATTACATAGCAAAAGAGCACAAAACAAATATGTAGCTTGGGTCAATTCCTGGCAGAGAGGAAGCAGAAGAAGAGTTCCTGAGTGAAAAAATGTAAGTGTGGCCTGAACTTTAGCCACAGAAACAAAGTAAAGGCAGTTGAAATTTCAGTTTACTGAAAAGCAGGTAGCTGAGAGTATTTTAGCAAGAAATTCTCTAGTGACCTGTGAGGCATTATGTAAATACAAATAGTGACTCAACCTTCAAGGACATTCCGGGCATTTGGCAAGTTACTCAATGTTACAAGTTAAACAGGTAACTTTATGGTTGCATTTTATGAAGTGCATCCATATAAGTAAATATCTATTTTTAATTTTTTTAACGTTTATTCATTTTTGAGAGACAGTGCATGAGTATGGAAGGGGCAGAGAGAGAGGGAGATACAGAATATGAAGCGGGCTCTAGGCCCTGAGCTGTCAGCACAGAGCCCGACGCGGGGCTCGAACTCACAAACTGTGAGATCATGACCCAACCCGAAGTCGGACGCTTAACCAACTGAGCCACCCAGGCGCCCCAGTAAATATCTATTTTTAGTTAATTAAAAAAAAAAAACCTCTACATAAATATTTCCTTCATTTGTTAAAATTATGCATGATCTTTGTGGATCTCTGCACCCTTGAAGTGCTTGAAAGTACCACAGAGTTTTAGAAAGTTAAGATTAAGTGACCCACCTAAGTAACACTACATGCACAGGAGAAGGCACTGAAACTTAGGTTCCTAGGTACCATCTTCGGTCATCACTGATTCATTTAAGTAAGTTCAGTAAGTATTAAATAATTATAAGCCACTATTTACAAGATCCCTGCCAGAATGGTTTACAGTTTAGAGTGAAAACTTTTAATCCAAATTTCTAATTTTATATGCTTTCAGAATAATTGAAATATTCAGATGAAGGCATGTATAAGACACTTATAATTAGAATCTATTAAGCTTACTTCATGGAGAGCATTAAATAACATGTAGAATTAGAAAAATGCCAATGGATAGGAGTTTCAATGCAGAATCCATCAAGAGATTTTTAGAACTCCAAAGGTCATCTATTTTGATAAAAGACCTCTCTGGGCAATTGTCTAGTTATGGAAAGTCATGCCATACAGCAATGTCCAATACAATTGTTTCCCTTTTTTTATTCTTTGTACAATGAGAATAGGTCTGCATTCTCCACAATTCTATGGGAAGCTTCCATAGAAGGTATTTCCAAAGTAGCCTATATGGATGTACTCAAGATAAGAATCTATAAGCAGTGGAAAGACGTCTTTCACAATTTGTACATTCTGTGAAACCAGGTCAGAGCAATCATAGTCACAGCTGCTAGCCAGCTGCAATCTTAGTTACTGGCTGGCAGGTACACGTTTCTTTTCACTCAGCCTAAGGGGATTATTTGGACATTTGGCCTTTTGTCCTTAGTTAAAACCCATCTATTGTGTGTAGTTTACCCACGCACACGCACATGCACACGCACACACACACCCCTACTCTGGATTCACAGAGTCTTGCCATGAAAAAGCTGCTAAAAATCTATTGTGAGTTGTGAAATATCTATAGTTAGTCTTGACTTAACACGTTATGGCATTCTCTTAAGCTCAATGTTTCACTGGCTCTTTATTTCATTATGATTTATAGTCTTACTAAGTAACATTGTGTATTGGTCATAATAGGCTAGGCTATGTTCTTGTAACAAATAAAGCCTGAAATATTAGTGGCTTAACACAATAATGGTAACTTTCTCACCCAAAGACCAGTGCAAGTCTTTATCTTTTAGTGACTCTAGTTTACAGCTACTATATCTAAAACATGAGACTGTTAGAGCAGGGAAAGACAAGAATGGAGGAGGCACACTGGCTCTTAACTCCCTTTGCCCAGAAATGATATATGCCATTTTCGTCCATACTCTATTAGTTAGAACTAGTCACATGGCCCCAATATAACTGTAAGAGAAACTGGGAAAAGTAGTGTCATGCAGATCATGGATATTGTGAACACCAACAGCCTCTAGAATATATCTGTTGCCTAAAGTCACACTATCATTTCTTTCCTCCAATTGTCAAACATTATTGATTACCTTCTAGCTGCAAGAATTTGTGCCGGACGCTGGAAGACTGCAGAGATGAATAAACCGTCCCTAACAGATTGGGGAGACAGAAAAGAAATTATAATACAGCCATACTGTGAAGCAGAAAGAAAATGCCCCAAATAGAGGCATATACCACGTTCTGTGAAAAAGAACAAAGAGGAAGATGGAATTAATTCTTATTGGAGGAATCCCTGAAATGCTAGAGAGATGATGACATATTTGCTGGACCCAAAGGGGGAAAAAAAGACTCAGACCAGTTTGAGATGGAAAAGAGAACATGGGGAATGCAACAAGTAAGCAAAATGTGCGAAGATATCGCATGTCTGAGGAATGAAGAACCTGAGAGTATACAGCTGAGGGTAGACAACCTGGAATATGAGGCTGGGGGTAGACAGTGAAATATGTTTAGCTTTATTAGTTTATATGTTATTTATGTATTCACTAGTTTACTTATTTGTGGAAAATGGGTTGCTAGAATATTGAATATACTGCTATTTGTTTCTTGCACTGTTATTTCCCCTTATGAATACAAATTAAGGCAAAAATTTTTACCAAAACATTTCAAGTTCTGGTGATATGGTTTGCCTTTTCCCTACATTGTATTCTTTTCTCAACTTCTGAATAATATTAAGACTATAAGTCACAGGATAAATTGACTGGATTTATTCCTACCTAATTCTCCTTTGAGATTACTTTTTTTTAAGTTTATTTATTTATTTATTTAGAGAGAGAAAGAGAGAGGGAATCACAAGCAGGCTCTGCACTGTCAGCACAGAGCCCAATGCAGGGCTCCATCCCACGAACTGAGAAATTCCTGAGAGATTCCCATGAATCTGAGCTGAAATCAATAGTCAGATGCTTAACTGACTGAGCCATCCAGGTGACTTGTCAGATTCCTTTCTAATCCAACCATATATTTACATAGCATGCCTGGCCAGAGCAACAATGCAACTTAAGGATGAATCCTCAAATACTAACACTGGGGCAGTATGTAAATTGGATTGAGTTTTTAATGTTGGAAAAACAAGACTTAAAAAAAGAATTCTTGTTACAGTTACGATTAATGCTATGGGTAGTGATGTTTAGGAGTTTGAAAATGAGTTAGACCAAGAACACGGCACAATAAAAACAAACAAAAAATGAGACCAAAAAAAATAAGGAAAAAGGAGAATAGGGTCAAAATTCAGGAACTATATGGTCTTTCTTCTTCTTCTTCCTCTTCTTTGAAAGGAAATGAGTGATGAATGAGCAGGAAAAATGTCAATAGCAAACACTCAAGAACATGACCTAGAGAGATATGTCTTAGTTTTGCTTCTTTTCAAAACGTGCCATTATTCTTTGTAATAAAAATGAAGTGCTTACAGTCACTGTTAAACATCCCATCACTATAAAATGTACCTTATTATAAATGTCATTTTACACATTTTTGTTTTTATTTTATTTTTAATGTTTATTTTTGAGAGAGAGAAAGAGAGCCAGCGAGCACAGGGGAGGGGCAGAGAGAGAGGGAGACAGAATCCAAAGCAGGCTTCAGGCTCTGAGTTGCCAGCGCAGAGCCCGATGCGGGCCTTGAGCACAAGAGCAGTGAGTTCATGACCTGAGCTGAAGTTGAATGTTCAACCGACTGAGCCACCCAGTTGCCCCACTTTTAAAGAAAAACTAAAGTTCTTTCTAGCATTTTCTGCCTTCGCCTTGTAGTTTCTGACACCCCTTCCTCAGTAAAACTGTCATCCCAACTTTTTAAAGTTACTAATAATAAGCCACCATTAATTCATCTCATATTATCTACCAGCTATGTCACATATATCATCTCACCTAAATCTTATGACAGTAATACGAAGTTGATATTATTTCTTTTGTAGCTGCAGATACCAAGATTCAAGTTTTGCACAAGACTACAAACCAGCCGTGGCAGAAACAAGTAATGTGGATTTAGCTAAATGACTTAACTCTGAAGGGGAGCAGAATATGCCACCCCCAAATATGCCACTTTGGCATATTGATTATTTGCTTGAGGAACAGTCAGTTCAAGGACACTCTGACTCTGTTCTGTCCCCCTTGAAATAGGAAGTAAATCTTTCAGGTGAAGTTACCCTCCCAGTACCAGGAGGAAGAGAGCCATCCTTATCACCAGAGATAGGGAATTCAGGGCCAGAAAGGAAGTATAAATAAACCTTGTCTACTTTGGTCACTTTTTGGAGTCTCCTATTTTATGGGCTCCTAGACATATGAAATTAAATTTGTTTTTCTCCTGTTAATCTGTCTTGTGTCAATGTACTTATTAGGCCAGCCAAACAACGTAAAAAGGAAGAAGGGAAGAGTTTTCCTCCCCTACACCTGTATATTTCCAAATTTGTAAACTGTGAAAAATCATAGTATTCATCCAATAGGTTTATTTAATTAATTGAGAAAACCCATAAAACTGCTTAGGACAGTGCCTGACAACGAGAAGGACTTAATAAATCAGTGTAATTATTATTATTATTATTATTATTATTATTATTTTTATTGCTGTTACTACTATTACCATTTGGATTCCTTGTCCCGTGGGCTTCAACGCTCCAGTTACTTCAACTAAGTTATCCTGGCTTCTTACAAATTATTTCAGTTCTAGAATAAACAAGAAAAGCTTCTAGGGAGTTATATTAATATTTAGAATTCACATCACTTTGTATGTTTCACTTTTCAGGAGCAGACACGTGTGTCCGTGGGGGAGGGGCCTGCTACATGGGCAGAAAAACTGCAATTATGAATTCTCACATTCAAGCCCACATTTAGTCTTCTGTTCCTTTTCTTCCAAGCAGCACTTCAACAGTAAAGGCACTTAAGGAACCCGATCTTTGGTGTGACTTACATGTTCATTTCCTCTTTTCAGCTTCCCCAAGAAACATGTTCTAGACAGTGGAGGGAAAAAAAATAAAAGGAGACACCACACCAATGGCTGCGGGAGGACCACTATCCCTAGCGCTACTCGTTGACAAACCCGAAGCCCTACTTTGAAGACTTAAAGCATTTGGGAAACAAAAAAATGGAAGGGACTGTTTGTAAGGGGCTTTCCTATTTCCAAGTTCTCCTCGCACTACTTTCGGCACTCCTCGTCCCACGGTGTACATTTTATTTTTCCTTTAGAGTGTGCCGGTTGGTGAGTCTCAACTCCCGACACCGCCATTCCTCCCCTCGCGGCAAAAAAGACCTCGATGGCAAAACGGCCCTACCCTTTCGCGCCACACTCGCAACGAGAAGCTTCCAACCTCCCCGCACCGTGCCGGCTCCTCTCCGGCGCACACGCTTTCCTCTCACACCGATTTCACAACTCCCCGGGGGTTATCGAAACGGGGCAACGGGCACACCTGGCTGCTAGGTTCGCCGCCAAAGTACTTCGGGTAAAGCGTGTCACGACCGATCCGGAACA